>NW_019268523.1:777816-816076 GCF_002738365.1 Cucurbita moschata | reverse complement strand
GGGGGGGGGGGGGGGTAAGGGATGGTCCTAGAAAGGGTGATGACCTAAGTGCCACAGAAATAAATGCACATGGGGTTGTAGGGCCGCATGCCCTTTTCCATGGCCCTCCCAAGATTGCCGTTGTCCCTCAACTGGGAGGAGTTGGTTAGTTTTGGTAGGCTGAGACAGCGTCCCTTCCCCGCTGACCGCTGTCTCTGTGAACCAAATCTCACTCGCCCAACTTGTTCCCAAATGGGTCACGTTCCCTTGCTAAGGCCACTTTCAAATCCCCTTTTCCCCCCCACATGCCCTTCCTGTGGATCTCCTTTCTCTTCCTACTTCCATCACTCTATTATTATTATCATTATTATTATTATTATTATTAAAGCTATTTTTTAAATATATGTTACTTATACGAATCTAAAGGGATTTCTCTTTGTAATAATTTTATTGCCTAATTTTAACCTATTTAAAGTTAAATTTGATTTATTAAAGTGCATTATTTAAGGAAAAGACTTACCATAAGAGTTTTTTTTACTATCAACCTCAAACTTGTTTCATTTCACTTAAAACGGTAAAAACCAACCGACAGTTCGAAAAAGTTGGTCTCTCTTTATCACATATGTTGTCTTCATGTCTCCCCCACATTCTTATTGCTATATATACATATATGTTATGATGATTTCTTCACCTCCTCATGCACAAAAACACGCACTTTATGGAAGATTTTGTTTCACGCCACCGATCTATTCATGTTCTTCCCACCTTCATTTTCATCCTTTACAAAATCAACTTTATGTAACTTTCCATACCCAAGATTCGAAACAATATTCAGAATCTAAATTCGGCACGTAATGATCCCGACATTCTCCTTCATCTCTTGCAACATGATTACGTTACCTTCTTCTCGCATCCTAAGAAAATTCTTAAAAGGTTACCCAACATAAAATTGCTTCAAGTAAAACACGTTTGTTCCTATGATGAGCCACAAAAAAGGAAGGTTCACCTTGTTGGTATAGGTAGTAACTTTCACCTCCTATCCTTAGGGTCGCTCTTTTTTTTATACGTAGACTCAATTCATTCATGTATCCTTTTTTTACTTTGGTGTCATAAATTATTTTTTGCTCGTTCATACGTTAGTTTTAGTTCTAATATACGAAGAGACGTGTATCCATAAAATAATATGACTGAAAAATGTTTTAAAGTACATCGAACGTATAGATTGACTACAACCTATCAACTTAAAAGGAGCATTTATAGACAAATTTTATTTAACGTCACATAAAAAAATCATTATAATATTACTTCCTCTAATATTAACTTAAACAATTCATTAATCATGGTCCTTTACTGCATGGCAAATGATTTGAAAACAGACTCTCATTCATTAGATATAAGTGATCACCGAGATTTTATGATTGGCGTCGTGCTTATTCCTTCTAATTCAACGGGCATTCACAGTATTATACCAACTGATAATTAAATTAAAGAAGGGAGCGAGCAAAAATAGAACAAAATAAATAAATTTTTTTAAGAACATAAAAGGAGAAGAAAGGAAAAAAATGACGTGGCAGGGGAAAACCTAGGAAAAAAGGGTTAGTGTTGATGTTGGTGGGGATTTAAAATTTATGTCACAACAAAAGTCGGTGTCCGACAATATATATATATTGATTTGTCTTTGAAATATGGGCGCTAATATCGCCCCTTCCATGTGCCTCCCTAACATGGTAGACCCCTTTATTCATATACCCCTTTCAATTCATTTTATTATTATTATTATTATTATTTTTATTAGAAAGCTCTTAAAATAAATTCCATAAATCAACTTCAAGTATTAAAATTAATGAAATCATAAATTTATTTTTTTATAATCAAATGCATAAATGTATAAATTTATACTTTCGAGATCTAAAACGTGACAAATTTATGAAAATCATAAACTCAATTAATTAATTTTTTTAATACATTTTTAAAAAAAAGTCAAAATAAAAAAATGTAAATATTTACGAGTTTACTCACGGGAAATAGCATCAAACTCATTGATCCTAGCAGGTCATCATTCCCACGGTACCCAACTAATATTTTTTAGTTTAACATCGAGGCGTGGGATTCGAACCTTAGAGTTTTTGGTCGATGATATATGCGTAAGCGATCTTAATAGAGTTATCAACCTAATCAAACCCTCTATTTTGGAGTTGGTTGAGACGGGAGTTAGTTTGAATTAATTGAATTATAGAATCATATAAATATTCGTAATTAATTAAAATGAGATAATTGAAAAAAAGTATAGGGCACCTAAATCAAGGGGCTTTTGTTGTATAATTCTAATAAATAATAATAATAATAAGCGCAATTTTAGGTATCCTAACGGCACAGATTCCAAACTGCCATTTCCCAACGAACAAATATGAGCCACGTGGAAATTACGTATTCCCCATCCAAGAAAAACAAAAAGCATGTGCATGTGGGGCCCACCTGTTTAAAGAGTTGGTACTCCATTTCAGACACCTCCCATGTGCCTTCTCTCTTCCTCCTTCCCTACTCTTTTAATTATATTAAATTATCTTTATTATTATTCCTAAATTATAAGATTTTGTGTTTATTTAAAAAATTATAATTAATTAATGTTGTCGTTATTACGATTATACCCCTAATTTGAATTTCTTTATTTTTTTTTCGATTTTGTCCCAATCTACACCACAATTATAGCCAACTTGTAATTTTCTCCAACTGCAAACCTTTTTCCCTCTATTTAAATAAACCCTTCGTCTATTTCCCACTCCACACTACAACTTCATACAAACCTCATTCCTTTTCCCTCTCCTCCAATGGCTTCCTCACCAATCTCTGCCTTTTCTGTTATTTTCCTACTTTTTATCCCTGCAATCTCCGCCGATTACGGCGGAGTGCAGTCCGGCCACGCTACCTTCTATGGCGGTGGAGACGCTTCCGGCACAATGGGTAAATAACTAATAATCGAGCATCTTCATTTTTTGTGTTTTGTGGGTTTTTGTGGTAATCGGGAATTGGGTATTTGTTTTTGTCAGGTGGGGCTTGTGGGTATGGGAATTTGTACAGTCAAGGATATGGGACGAACACGGCGGCGCTGAGTACGGCTCTGTTTAACAATGGGCTGAGCTGTGGGTCTTGCTATGAAATCACTTGCAGCAGTGATCCCAAATGGTGTCTTCCTGGAAAAATCATTGTCACTGCCACTAATTTCTGTCCCCCAAACTTGGCTCTCTCCAACAGCAATGGCGGCTGGTGTAACCCTCCTCTGCAACACTTCGACTTGGCAGAGCCTGCTTTTCTCCAAATCGCTCAGTACCATGCCGGGATTGTCCCTGTCTCCTTCCGAAGGTCTTACACCATTCTAACTAAAAACCAAATGATTCCATAAATAAAACATGCTCTGTTTTTTTTTCTTATGCTCTGTTTTTTTTTTCTCATGCTCTGTTTTTTTTTCTCATGCTCTGTTTTTTTCTTTAAAGTCAGATTTTAATGAGTGGTTTGATGAATTACAGAGTAGCATGCGTGAAGAAGGGAGGGATAAGGTTGACGATAAACGGCCATTCATACTTCAACTTGGTACTGATCACCAACGTGGGCGGCGCCGGCGACGTCCACTCGGTGTCAATCAAAGGGTCCAAAACTGGATGGCAAGCCATGTCCAGAAATTGGGGACAGAACTGGCAGAGCAACAATTACTTGAACGGACAGAGTCTCTCTTTCCAAATCACCACCAGCGACGGCCGCACCGTCACCAGCTACAACGCCGTTCCGGCCAACTGGCAGTTCGGCCAGACATTCGAGGCGGGCCAGTTCTGAAATAAACTTCACCTATAAATTGTGCTCGAGAGAGGGTAAGACAGGGTAGAGTAGGAAGATCTCCGGCACCGTCGCGACGGTGGCCGGCTATTGCAGTGGTGGTTGACTCGCACCCGCTAGCTCTTTGGGATATCAAAATACATATATAAATATATATAGAAAAATACTGTGTGTAGTAAGAAAAAAATAGTTAAGCAGTAAGTAGAAACGTGGCATATTCCCATTGGCTATTTTTAGCAGTGAATTGTTGACTTAGTCCTCCCAATTTATTAATATGAGGATATTGCATTACTGTTCTTTTTCCCCCTTGGGAATCATGTTTAAATTCAATTCTTCTTTTACTTTTCCTATCATTAAAGATAATTAATGAAAGTTTAACGTAATAAATGAGTTATAATCCATCTATTAATCAAGCTTAAGGACATAGTTACAACTTTTCATAAATATTTTAAAATTAACGACTAATTAAGGTATGTATGTTATTGATTGCACTTTAAAGTCTAGTTTTAATTCCCTCTACTTTTTATAAGTTGAATTAATGTCGATACTCATAGTTGCATGTTACGTACATCGTGGAGCTTATTTACTATGCCCAAAGTAACGATAATAAAGGCAAATTTTGGGAGATAGATGAACCGAAATGAAAGCAAGGAATACTAAGTTATGATTTGAAATAAAAAAGAGGAAAATGAGTAAAGTTGGAAAGTTTGGTAGTTTGCATTTGGAAGTAGAAGTTGGGATGCAAAGAATAGACGATGAAAGAGTAAAAAGAAAGGTCGATATGAACACAACACTTAATGGACGAGACATGGATTATGATTCTTAGTCTTGTAATTGAAAAATAGAGATATCCACGTGGAGTGCGGGGACGAGGAAACCTTCATCATCTCCATCCTCAAGGAATGAAATTTAGAAAGTCTCTCTCCATTCCTTTCCTCATTCTTCGTTTATTCCTTTCCTCATTCTTCGTTTATATGGGGAATCCCGACCCCATTTTTAACATTGCTAGGTAGAACGAAAAAAAAAAAAGGAGAGAGAGAGAGAGAGAGAGATAGATGGACAACAAATATGAACTAAATGATTTAGGGTCGAGTATTCAACAATGGGCCCTTTTGTGGGTTGGTCCATATTGGACCAAAAGGAATTGAACCTCAGGATTAGACCCAGACCAACCAGATTCAGAAGCTTGCCCCATTTACAAGTATTCATAAATATACAGAAATAAACATGTTCATAGGTATCCAATAACCTTCAAGAATCCAGTTAACCAGGCATTCATTTGTGATGAAACAGTAATACAATTTTCCCGTGGTTTAGTACAACTGCAGAAAACTATAGGTAGCATTTTTTTATTGATGTTTATCCTTGGACAAACTACCAGGGAGTCTGCTGAAAACACTCTCGTCCATCACTCTATAATGCTTTCTAAATTGTTGCCGGATCATTCCGCAGCATCTGTCAACATGTTTATCGTATTTGCTGTACAAGGCGGGGATGGTTATCGAGATGATTGTTCCTGTCATCGAGTTAAATGAACAAAAATCAATATCACAGGTCAGGGAGGGGGGGCGGGGGGTATAATTACATTTGCTAGATCAGTAAACTGAGTAAAAAGCATGAAAATGAAGGTCATGACAATGAGAGAGCATTAAAGAACATGGTGAATGGACCAGAAACAAACCAAACTCTGTGAACGTTTACTCATTGACAAGGATCAAAATGAAACTACAGGTGGAATGATTGCCATAATTTACCCACAGATGAAACTTATATGGACTAAATATATGTCATACTAAGCGTTTTAGGATGTTCGTACGTACCGATATATGCAAAGGTGAAGAAAGAAAGGTAGCTACCAAGGACGGATAAAAGCCACAAACAGATCACCATCTGCAAAGGTGTTTGCAAGGTTAGCCAAAAACGAAGAACAGAAAAGCAACATTATCGGGTTGAAGTGAAGATCGAGTTTATGTATTCTTTAAACTGTCCTGTAAGCATTAGCTGCCTCAGGCTTGAGCAACTCTTGGTTGCCAATCCAAATGGCGTCGATCGTTGGGTGTATATCGATATCGATCTATTCTTTTCAGATGAAAAGTACTTAAAGCCGATGAATAATTTTCAGTTTTGCCCATATAATTCAAGTATCCAATAAACTACTAACCCTGAAAAAGAGTTTGAAATCATTGCCAAGTGTGATATCATGAGCTACAAGTAATGCATTATTGATTTTCGCTCGAAATGATGCTGCGACATTATCGACAAATTCCTCGGACAGTACCAGCTGTGGTAATGTTTGAAGCTGCCTGCACAGAAGGAAAATGAAGAAGATCCAACAGGAAAAACACATTATCTGCTGGAAAGAAGAAAAAGGTATTCTGTAAGAGATAGTAAGCAAGAACTTGAAAGTGAATCAGAACATAAGTCCGCCAAAGCCATACTTCTTTCGAAACGCAGCAAAGTTGGCACGAAGAAACAATAGGACGACCAAAACCAGCAAGACATCCGAACATGTTGTCAACAATGGCAATCCAGAGTGCTCAATTAGAAGCCAAAATACTGTAGCAACAACAACAATGCCGAAAGAAACATGCCGCTGTTTCCATAGTAGAATATCAGCCGCTAAGCAAAAGAAGGAAGAGTTAAATTCTTGATTATCCAAACAGAAAGGGAATGTCGTAATTTTTTGTTCCTTCTAAAACACAAAGAAAGAATCCGAAAAACTGGAAAATAGCTAATGTAGAATCTGATTCCCAAAGCAAGAGGTAACAAAAACTCCAAGTTTCAATCGGTCGAAGTCTTAATTCAAATGCGAAAAGGGAAACAGATAAATGAATAGAACATGGACGAATCTGGCAAACCAATTCAGAACATACTTGAAATCAAGCTTCATATTATCCTATGTTTCGTAAACAATCAAAACCCTCAAGCATCACCGATTGCAACAAACAGATTCAACACCGATTCTCGAAAGGGAAGCGAAGGAATCTAATTCAGAAACGCGAAATTGATCGAGCAACAGAAATTTTGCGGACGGAGAATTAAATACCTTTGCCGCCACCCATGGACTGGTGGAGTGAAGGTGGGCGGTCACATGAGGTGCAGGCTATGTCTTTTCCGTCGGCGTCTACGTTGCCGGCGCTGTCGCAATTATCGACCATTGCACTTCCGAATTGTCCGGTCAGAAGGTTCAGAGTCAAAATTGAAGGTTGAAAAGTTGTGAAGGTTTTCGGTATGATCGGGAATTCCCAAGGCAAGGCTCGAAAATGGAATTCACGCAACTCAAGAATTTTTAATTTCCATGTTCAAAGCCTTCCCTCTTTCTTCTGCCCTCCGACGCTGAAAATGAAAAAGTCGCTTTTTTTTTTTTTTTTTTTTTTTTTTTTTTTTTTTTTTTTTTTTTTTTTTTTTTTTCTCTCCTTTTGGTAGAGGGGGTTTGGGTCTTCTTCTATTATTTTAATGCAAACCTTACAGCTGTTTTATGCTTATTTTATTTTATTCTTATTATTAGTTTCAAGATATATATATATATATGGAACTCCAAATTTATGGAAATGTAACATAATTTTTAAAAAAATTTGAGGGACGACTATTTCTTATAGTTGGTGCGCATCTTTAAGAGAGGGGTCGTGTACGGTCTCGGTAATGGAAGGATGAGCTTCCCCATTCGAATGGTATCTGCTCGAGGACCCTATCCATGCCTGCTTATCCAAACCAAACAGTAACCTTCGGTCCTTCGGCCCGAGGGTCAAGGTGGAAATCAAGGGTATAGGTTCAAGCTGCTCTAGCACGTAACGAATGTGACTCTACCAATGACATTGACCTGGACTTGTTCTAAAAAAATCGAGGCATTAAGCAAGTGTCAGCCCCCATACATGGTCTTACGACTTTGTGGAAACTTGTGTTTTTTTGGTAAAAAGTCGCCCAGGCTTAGTCACTACGACCTCTATGTGAAGATGCTAGCTATATTCTTGTGGACGCAAATGTATTAATATTAAAGAATAGACTATTTTATAAAAAGATGGATGAAAATATCAGAAAAAGTGTCGTTTGTATAAATATTTTAGGAAAATTACAATTATTAAAAAGTTCATAAAAACGTCTAAAATAACTTTTATTAAATAAGTTAAATTTATTATTATTAATTATTAATTATTAATTTGTTTTACAGCCCATTGGCCCATCGGTTCATCACTTTGGCCCATTTCCTTTTATTTTTTACAGCCCATTGGCCCATTTACTTCGGCCCATTTTCATGAGATGTATTTTTTAGGAATGGGCCAATGGGCTGTAAAAGAGTAAAAGTCAATGGGCCAGTGATGAACCCATATTTCGGGGAAAAAATGTAAAAGAGAAGAACATTGGGGGTTATTTGCAAATATAAGAAATTAGGGATTTCATTTGCTAGGTCACCTTCTGCGTCCTCTTCATATAAAAGGATCACTACCACCAATTCATAAACCCTATTTCAGCCGACGAGCTCTCTGATTCTCTCTGGTTCGCTCGGTCATCTGTGACACTAGAGCTATGGTAACCTGATCTCTCACCACTCTGCTTCGATCCTTCGTTTTCGGTTAATAATTTTCTTGACAATCTCTCTTTTGGTTCAGACTTTCAAGCGTAGGAATGGTGGACGCAACAAGCACGGACGCGGACACGTGAAATTTATCCGCTGCTCCAACTGCGGAAAATGCTGCCCCAAGGTACCTAGGGTTTTCTTTTTCCTCTTTCGCTGTTCAATCTATTCGTATATCTTTGGCGTCGACGTTGCTCTCTTTTTTTATCTATATCTGCTAAACAATATATAGCCATCTGAAATTCTTTCGCGACGCATTTACAATTTAGTAACTACGGATTTCGTCACATCATTGAACTAAAAAGCGAGCAATTCACCGCCGATTTTTTACTCTTCCTGTGTCGTTGTTGGTATTCTTGGTCTATTTTGTGTTCCAAAGGCTGAGACTCATCAAATGCAATTATCTTTGGGATTTTTGTTCACTGTTTGGTACAGAGTATCTAATTATGTGATCTCTTATTGGCTTGAATAGGACAAGGCCATCAAAAGGTTCCTTGTTAGGAACATTGTGGAGCAGGCAGCTGTTAGAGATGTTCAGGAAGCCTGTGTCTATGATCGTATGAGCCTTTTTCTTGAACGCGTTCTTTATTTGTCTTCCATTTTAACAATTCGAGTGTAATTTCGATATTTGTTTTGTTTCAGAATACACTCTTCCTAAGCTATATGCCAAGATGCAGTACTGTGTTTCTTGTGCAATCCACTCTCACGTTGTGAGGGTTCGATCACGCACTGACAGGAGGAAGCGTGATCCTCCACAGCGCTTCATTAGACGCAGGGTATATCTTGCTATCCACTCTCATTTTGCTATGATTAATTATGCAAGTCCATATGGGATATTTTGTTCTTCTCTTCCATTATATTCATCTTTTCTAGCTTTCGCAGATGCATGATTAGAGTATCAACAATAATTTTTTGCAATGTGAATGATAAGAATAGACTCTTGAGTTATGTAATAACTGTCGTTACCCAGAGTTATAGGTCGATGCATTAGCCTATTGTTTATCATTGTGGTTATTCTAACCACGATTATGTAGCCTTGAAGATTCCATGGGTAACGATTTGTTATCTTGCTGTCTCATATGTCTTTTTGGACACGGCCCTTTTTTTAAAAAATCTCACAATTCAAAAATTTGGAGATTGCTATTTTGTTTACATGGTAGTTAAGTTTGCTGTTTTTTTAGTTTGATATATGCATTATTTATGGTTGTGCGTAGCTTCACTAGTTATGAATCCGTTTCTCTTGCATCTCACGAGTACAAATCCATATTGTTTGTTCTTATTTGGTTGAACTCTGTCCATGTTTTCTCAGGAAGATGCACCAAAGCCTGGACAGCCAGGACAGGCTCCCCGCGTTGGAGCTGGCCCTGGAGCTCCACCCCGTGCTTGAAGGAACGTCTTACTTGCTATTTAATTTTCTCATGGTTTCCCAAATTTCGCGGACTTCAATTTTATTAGGTTTTTCAAAATAGTTTGAGGCTTTGTTTCGAGTATCAAATTATGTTCTACTGTTGAATTCTGATTAATTTTTGGTTGAACGGGGTCTACTTGAACATTTTTAATGTTTTTGTCATGGCTCAATTATCTATCATTCCTATCTCGCATCTCTTTTTTACTTCTAATTCAGAATTCTTAAATTCATTCAGGGTTTGAGAGAAAAAAAATGAAAGGGAAAACATGTATGTCGTAGCAATATCCAATGTTCAGATGGGTGCTTTGTGAGAGCTCCGCACTTCGCATAATTTAAAGCTATCACTGAATCGTATGTTAGCTTCCTTGAAGTTCAAATAGTGAAGATTATTTTGATTTTATTTGAAGTTGTCTAGGAGGCTTTAAAGATTTGTACAATGCCAAACGTAGGGTGAAGCTATCACAAATCTATGGGGGGTCGTTCCTTTCTCAACACAAATTAACAAATTCTTATAGACCCATTTGTTGGAACCATATAATACTATTTTTCATACCTTAGAGACTAAGCATATCAAAATAACTAATAGGGAACCACATGACCCAACTAGAAGCTAACTCTATACTTCCGGGAACATGGTTTATTGCTTGTTTTAATTTCTTAATGTCTAAAAAGAATTTTTTTTTTTTTTTTCCAAAATTGGCCATTGGGTTGCAAAATTATCTTACAAATTTAAAATACAGAAATTCTTTAACACAAAATTATGACTATATTTTGCAAAATTATAACATTTTAAAGAAAATAAAATGTTAAATGAACAATCAAAACAGTTATTTATAATATATATGAACTAAAATATAGTATTCTTTTTGTAGTGAAAACAGACATTGATTAGCTAAGCGTTTGACATTTATTGGCAAAAGCATCACATTTTTGGTCATTAGAATTTGCATAAAGCAATGCGTTGAATTTGTATGTCGAACTTAAATGGGGTTGTCGTGGATCCAACGATTGAAAATGTTATTGCTTAAGTACTTTTTTTTTATAAACATTTATGCAGCTATTTTAATTTTATGAATGAAATACCTTAATCAGTCTGTTATACATTAAAATTAATTCACAAACACAGTAGCTAACAGAAAACATAATAATCCAATGATTAAGTTAATCAGTAAACGTTAATTAATAGTACAAATGATTTCATGATAATGAAATAATGAATGAAATATCAGACCTCTCCTTCTACATCGCTTTTAGACGAGTATTTACATTTTACGTAAAAAAACCAACACAGAGATCGAAAAAAATCCAACAAAAATTCTAAGTGTTGAAGTCGTTGGTCCCTTTGCTCGGTCCCGACGGCGGAATTCTCCCCTTCGGCAGAAACCCAAGAATCAGAGGCCCATACTCCCTCGAAAGAGCCGCCGGGATATCAAGTTTCAACTCCGGCACGGCGGCGGAAAGAGATTGATCGCGCAACAATCTGGCTGAAGAAGAAGAAGCAGAGATGAAAAGAATCAGAGCAAAAACAAAGAACAATTTCGGGACTTTGAAGAGCTTCGCCATTGATGGAAGAAGAGAGAAAAATAAAAAAAAAAATTGGAAAATTGGAAAATTGGAAAATGTGAAGTGAATGTGGAGTTGGTTTGATTTATGAAGCGTAATGAAATAAAGAGGAGGCTATTTTTGTTGAAAAGGTCAAATCTTTGATTTTTATTATTTTATTTATTTAATATTGTACCACACTCCCAAAACACGCGCCATTTTCCACGCTCCTGTGTTGGGGGGTTGAGGACACGTGTCAGAGGGAGATTGGCGGGGGTTTGATTTATCATTATATTTGGTACAAAAAGTCACCAATATTTATTTATTTATTTTCCAAAAGTCTTCTCTTTTTAACTTTTTTTCCTCCTTTTCCTGTGACTAAAATTTTATTTGGAGGGTGAGGATTTAAAAGTGAATTTTAAGTGCTTAATCAACCGTTAAAATGATTATAAAAAATGAATGATAATATTATAATTTTTTTTTAAAAGGGATGATATTTGAGAAAAAATGTTTAATAGTATTTTTTTTTTTCATAAATTTAGCTAAGAATTTAAAGTAGACAGAGGAAAAGAAAATAAGTTAGTTGGGGTGGGATGTGAGAGAGACGCGCGAGAGCGTGAAAGTTAGAGAGAGTGGAGAAGTTGGTTTGGTTTTGGCATAACAGCACACGTCATGTTGACTGGACAAATAGATGGGCCCACAATTTGACCATTTCAGTCCACATGGGATTTTCAGTGCTGCGCTGTGACGGTGCTACGCGTTTTGAGCGTTGTGCAATGCTTTGGCAGCAAGTTAAAAAGGTATATTGCCGAGTCTAAGCCAAGTGGCAGCCACTAATCTGAATTAGCTTTGGGCTGAAAGTTGGGAGTCGGCGGCCCAATATCTGTTAAGGTAAGGCCCAATAAGAACACCAGGCCCAAATTTCAGTTACAGGGACGGGAAAAATGGCGGGAACTAAGAAGCGTAGCCTGTGCGATATGGCGGGAAATCTCTCTACCTGCTTCATTCTATTTAGGGCGCTAAAGTAAGATGGTGGACAGGAGAGAGATAGAGATAGAGATACAGAGAGAGAACGCAGCCATGGTTGGACTTCCGTACGATTTCCTTGTTAATCCACTTGGCGCTGTGAGATCCACCTTCGAGAAGGCGATATCATCGGGTTCTAATCCTGCGTCTTTTGATGGCAAGGACTGGGGCGCGCTCGAACCATTTCGCCACTTCCTTTTCGACCAAAATGGTCTATCTAAGGTTCAATTACTCCCAAATTGACTTATATCTGTTCTCTGTAAGGAAATTTCTTTAGTTCTTGAGGCGATCGAGTTCTTCTCCGCTGTGTATTTGATGACTAGTTGATTTGCTTTTTTTAATTACACTGACGCTCTTGTTGTGTGGATGTATTTCAATTATATCGTTTTTTGGTCTTCTGGAATAAATGTTATCGTAGAAATTTAGGTTTTATTTGGCATTGAGTAAGAATTAAAGGGTTTAGTTTTATTAGTTTTTGGAATCAGTCATTTGATGATAGCATTCTGTAGGTTCCAATTCTTAACGCTTCTAGCGTTAGATGTGTTCAGCCCAACACTCTTGTTCGGTTCAGGGGAATGATACAAGATATGCTGGGAAATGAGTTCTATGTTGGCGCTTACAAGGTTATTTTATTTATATTCTACTCAGCAATTATTTGTTAAAGATGTTGCTGTTTTCATGTGTGTTAAGAGTTTCTCTGGTATTGTGAAGGATGGCACCACTTGGAAAACCACCAAGTATACGGATTCGTCTCAATGTCCAACTGGAGTTTCACCAGATATGCGTATCTGGGAACGCCGTTTGCTATACTGTGTGCCTGTGAGTTCTCAATAGAAATCCCTGGTTTATAAGCTGTTATTGCAAAGTTTTCTACCTTAAAATTTGAGCACATACAAGTCAAACCCAGTGATGCTTGATGACTGATTCTTTAGTTCTTTCTGTATCATTTTGTTCAGGTTCCAGGTCAAAATTCTTGGACGGAATCATCAAGTTTAGGAGAGATCAATCATAGTGCTGAGGGGACATCCGAAACCAGACAAAAGCGTTGCAGATTGGATGAAAATGCCGTTGATCATATGGACTTACATGTACTTTTTCCTCTATGACTTGCTCTTGTTTTATTTTAATCCTTAGGCTGTTCATTTCATCCTTACTGCATTTATTAGATTTATTCATGTGCCAGGGATGGGGCTGCATAAAAGTTCTGCCTCTCCCGCCCTAAATTTAAATTCTTGGCATTGTCCCTGCTTGGAGCTATATGGAGTTATCGTTCTGATAGATTTCTGACATTTGGCCGGAAAGCTTGA
Source organism: Cucurbita moschata (assembly GCF_002738365.1). Lineage (NCBI taxonomy): Eukaryota > Viridiplantae > Streptophyta > Magnoliopsida > Cucurbitales > Cucurbitaceae > Cucurbita > Cucurbita moschata. Next base: position 802,413 of record NW_019268523.1, on the reverse strand, counting down.
ATAGTTATAGGTACTTGGCTCTAAATGGAAAGGTCTCTAGTTGGAGTTCCATCCTAGTCATTTAGCCTTTGAGAAAGTCTGCATGGTTCCAAACAAGACGAGAACAGAGTTATTCCTTGGAATTTTGATTTCATAGAGAATTTTTCATGGATTTTGGTATTTAGTAGACTTTAATTTTGTCTCTAACTACAATTTAATGTGTGGATCAGTTACTTTACTTCTCTGTTTTGTTATAAAAGGAATAGTGGCCGCTGCTTTTCTGACATTCCATTTAAATCACAGGCTCCAAGTGATGAGCTTCAAAATTCTTCCAGTACAAAAAAGCTGGTGAACATTTTTTTTTAATACTAGTTCATTTTCTATTGCATGGGTGCAATCATGTATCAATCGAGCAACTTTGACTATTTATTCTGTTTTCGTCTCTTTCTTTTCATAGAAAGACGAGCAACTTTCTCTGGGCTTACCGTCCCAGAATATTTCAACTGCGGCTACTTCTAGTCTAAGCACTCTTTGTGCTGAAAGGGATTTTCTTCCTTGTCTAGTTAAGGTAAGTACCCAACCTATCCCGTGTCAGGTTTTCATATAATTATTGTCAATTGTGTAGTGGGGTTGGAAGTGTTTCTTAATTTTCTGAATATCTATTTATATTGCAGGTATATGATACTGTGGAGTCTGAGTTGAAGTTGAATGACGTTTTTGAGTTTATTGGAGTTATTACCCTGGGCACAGAGCAAAAAGCTGAAAAGGATGATCATGATGAGTTCTCAGATGGTTTAAGTGAGGACTTATCAGTTCAATTTCCTCCCGACATGGTATTGATGCATTTTGACCGTTTGCCATTTTCTTTTATCTAGTTGACTACCATTGGAAGTGACTGTTAACTAATTCTCATTTACGAATTAAAGAGGTATAACACATAACACATAACACATAATGTTTACTCCTAATAATATAAGGTTCATTAGCGTTTTACTACTAAAATTCACAGCATTAGTTTTCCAGAATTATATAATGTCGATTTAGCGGAAGTTAAAACAACTTTTAAGCTATTCTAGATTAATTGATATAGCATCAATTTCCTATTTTGGTATAGGTACCACGTCTTCATTGTGTTATTCACAGGAAACTTGCTGTTCATGACTTTCTCCGCACTAGCCATGTGTTAGAGGTACTCTATAACTACAAGTGATGTTTGATTTTATCCTCTTGATTTCTTTTATGCTGTCACCAGCGTTGTTTTTCTCTGCTTTTTCATTGTGTACCACTTATGTATACAATCTTATATTCTTATCTAACAGCCCACAACCCATCAAATTAAAGAGATACGTGCAACTCTTCTGAATCACCTGACCGTTACTCTTGGCAATGATGGACTTGCAGCCCATTTTTTGTTGTTGCATCTTCTGTCCAAGGTTAGGGTTAATTCCATGGCGATAGTTTTTGGCGTTCTCTTAAAAACAAGGGCATTTTCTTAAAAATAATTCTATCATATATTAGTCGCGATGCTAATTATTTTATCACCCTGTTTGCATGTGTGGCTTTAAATTTTGATGGACAAATTTCTTGAATAGGTACATGCCAGGGTGGATTCCATGGCAGTGGGCAAACTTTCACTAAACCTCACAGGTTTTAACAGAGAAAGTATGTCCATTTTTGGCAATCAACTCAGGCTTACCGTGAAGAGCTTTCTTCCATTCACGGAATATATACCTCTCACAGTGGAATATCTAAATACTGCCTCACTGGCACCGAAGAAGGATTATGAGATAAACAGGTAACTTAATGGTCAATGACTTTTTCTCTATCACATAAACAATGCTGAGAGTTGTTGGCTAATGCATGCTTCTCTGATTTCATTCAAATTGAAATAATTGGTGTGATATGTTGGCAAATTACAGACTGGTTCCTGGCGTACTTCAACTGGCAGAAGGCACACATTTGATGATTGATGAAACTCAATTAGAAGTAGGTACACTGAGTTCTCTTGGAGTTGAAAATGCAAGGTTACTGAAAAATCTAATGGAGTTGCAAAAGGTATTGTGCTAATGCAACTATTTGTACATACACGTTGATGAAATATTACCGGCTCCTCATCATTGTATTGATTAAATAAGCCTTTTCTCCAGGTCGAATATGATTTCAAATACTACAAAATGGATATGGCAACCGATGTCCAATTGCTAATTTTGTCCGAGGGCAAATCAAACATTTTGCCAGCTGATTTGGTTGTGCCTTTCCAACCTTCATCTGTAGGTTCATCCGCAATTACTGACATGGATGCACTAGAAGCATGGGGGTGGTACTTATCTAATGTAAGGTCATTGCCACATTCCATTGGGTCAGAAATGCAGCAGGTACATATTAGGTTAACTCGAATCTTGAAAGCGAGATATGTCGATTTGCCAATTGTCCTCTTGTGCTTGAAATTAATAATGTTGGGATCTACAACGTGACAGGTTGTAGAAAATGACTTGGTGGAAGTAAAGCAGGCAGATAGGAGCTTAGGCAGCCAAGACTTAAGCAGGCAAGCAGTACATGATTACTTGCTAGGTGTTCATTCCTGATTTTGTCCTTTCCTCGTATTATTCTCAACCTCTGTAATTTTTGTCAGGTTGCTAACGATAGGACGCCTGGTATCTGCGAGTTATGGAGAAACCTCCCTGTCATTGGAACATTGGCAGATGGTGAAGGAACTAGAAAGGCTGAGAAGGGAGAGGCTCACATGAGGTAATCTTTACAACCCACTTGGCGCTTCATTGTACCATTCCAGCCGATGGGAGGTTTAGACTTGTTTTATCGTAAATCATATGGTTAGCAATACACCAAACCACGTGAAACAATTAGACGGCGTCTAATACTTTGCCAACAAGAGGAGTTAAGCGAATTTCCAACTTCCAAGAAGGAGAAAACCAATTCCCACATCTGTTCAGGATTTAACCTTTTGTCACTAGTAGTAGCCTCGGACACTTGTGTTGGAACTTACCGCACCAAATTCAACAACAGAATATCCTGCCACTGTCATACTTTAGCGTGTGCTGCCCAAAAACACTTGTAATTGATATTCTTCTTTTGGGGGATTTTATTTATATGACTGACTTTTTTTTACCCCTTGCGGTAAATTTAATTGTTAAAACTAATGTAGAAATTTGGGATATTAAAGTAATCTATTTTGTTAACATAGTTATGAGAACACAGATATTTGATCAGTGTAGGTGCGAGATTGTACAGAATTGTCCAAAAATATCTTTTAACTTGTGGCATAGTTTGGATTAAATTTCTGTCGCGTGAGATTGATTTGAAAAGACATCTGGCTGAGAGATGAGGCTGTATAGTTAACCCATTGCCTAAGTTGGTTGAGATTTTTATAAATGTAAGGGTGTCTGTGGCAGAATAGGTAGCTTCGTGGTTACTTCCCTGTGGATTGTGGAGACAAATATGCGACGCTTTCAAAAGTCCTTTGACTCGTGTTGTGGACCATGTCTTGTCTTGTCTTATCCCCAATTGCCTCAAAAGCCATGTCGGTGTGGGTTCGGTTGGCCTTCGGGCACACATGAAAGTGAAGCGAAGAGGCATCATCCCATGCTTTTGGTGGCAATGCCTCATCTTGTTCCTTCCAATCCCCGAAGCCACCACACATTTATCATCTTATTCTTTATTTCCCATATCATCTTTTTTTCGATATAAATACTACTTCTATCTCTTGTTCATCTTCGTTCATGTACGATATAAAAATGATAGATGCAATAATAATTATTATTTAAAAGTACAAGAAACTAACTAAATATTTCTAAAAGTACATGGATCAAAATTGAAGGTTACAAATGCAGCTGTATCCTATAATATGTTTTCTTGAAATTTTATAAACATAGGACAAAACTGAAGCAACGTGCTGGCATTTTGATTTATTATCATAAAAAGTCAAAAGCTTTTGACTACGATATGTTGGCGCTTGTCCCGCTGTGCCCGTGCCCTCCTCATGTGGCTAAGCTATGCTAGCAATATCAATATGTAAAGTTCAGTTGTTGATTTTAATTAAAATAGTTATTACAACCATGGAATAATACTATATACTAATACTATACTTCGGGGTGTACGGTTTTCCGAAAAGGACCTTCTTCAGCCAGCAGCTGCCCGTTATACCCGCTGACCTCACTCCTGGATTTCAAAAGACCACATTTTTTCAAACCAGCTGAAGTCCAATCCCATACATGCAGCACCATGTAAGTACCAATTCCACCAATCAAACCATACGCTATGGAATAAGTCAACGGCATCAAAAGCAACGTCATGAAGGCTGGAATTGCCTGCCGCATATCATCCCATTCAATATCTACAACCGCCTTCATCATCAAAACCCCCACCAGTATCAACGGCGGCCCAACCGCCCACGCCGGAATCGAGGCCAACAACGGCGTAAAGAAAAACGCCAGAAAGAAATAAACCGCCACCGTCAAAGCTGTCAGCCCCGTCCTGCCGCCCTCCCTTATCCCCGTCGACGACTCACAGAACACCGTCACCGGCGAAGTTCCCAACAAGGAACCGACGACAATGGCCGTAGCATCAGACATAAAGGCATAATACTGACCCTCAAAATCTCCATTTTGATCAATGAATCCGGCAAATCGCGCCATTGAATAAAGGGTTCCAGTGGTATCTAAAATATCTACATATAAGAAAGTGACAATGGCCTCCCAAAAGTAAGGCTTCCCCAAATCCTTAAAGCTAAGTGCTCCAGCTGTGCTCTTAATTGTGTGTATATCAACAACTTTCTTAAAGTAGTTGTACGCCGCCTCCCCTGACGGCGTTTCTGGAAACGCCGTCACACTCGTTTTTCGAATCCACGAAACCGCCGTCACGAATATGATCCCGTAAATCATAGCCCCTTTCACGTTTTTCACTAAGCAATACGCAATTATTACGAATCCCACTATTCCCAGCCACATCGTTGGGCTTTCCATTCGCCCGTTCAAACAGAGGAATTTGTCCGATTCCTTTCCTCCGGCCATTAGACCCACCGTTCCGTTCAGGTAAGTCACCAACGGGGCCACCGACACCCGGGAAGATTCCGGGCAGCCTCCGATTGTCAATAACGTCGACGGGCTGAAGCCAATTAGACCAATTCCTTGGCTGCCCTGCAATCCGATGAAGGCTAAAAATAGCCCAATTCCGGCAGAGGAACTGATTCGGACCGGCTTTGGGATTAATTTGGCTAACCTTGCACGAAGCCCAATTGCGGAAATTAGTAAAAAAATTAACCCTTCCATTAGAACGGCGGCTAAGGCGCTCCGGTAGGATATATTACCGGAGCCATGAAATCCGACGACGGTGTAAGCGAAATAAGCATTAGTCCCCATTCCTGGCGCTAAAGCGAGAGGAAGGTTCGCAAAAACGCCCATTATAACAGAACCAATGAGCGACGAAACAATCGTCGCTACAATCAAGTCTCTACGGACCCGATCGAGGCAACCGGCGTAGCCGGGATTGACAGGGTCGAACTTGCAGGACTCGTCGGGTTGTATAACCCGGAGATCCAACCCGGTACAGTTGGAGATTGAAATTGAAGGGTCGGAACAGAGAGGGACACAGTCAGATTGGGAACAGGTGGCGCCGGAGTCAGCAAGGATAGAGGCGTTGACAGCTAAGATATAGGCCATGGTTAAGAAGGTGGCAGTGCCAGCTCGGAGCTCAGTGGTGAAGTTGGAGTTCCTTTCGGTTAATTTGAACCGCTTTCCGATCCAGGTTTCGGCCACGGCGGAGTTCAGCCGGTTCAGACGTCCCGGTTGCGGCGTCGGTTCGACTTCCATGAATAAGGGAAATTTAGAGATGGGGAAGCTTTATGTACCTACGAACACATAATTGGTTTAGATATAAATAAATTTGAAAGAAGCAGAAGAAGAATAAGGAGACGCAGAGGAAGATTAAATTAAAAAATATATAATATATATTTTTAAAAAAGAAAAATAATACGGAAAGTTCTTTTGGGAGTGAGTGGTTGAGTGAAGAAACAAATCACCAGTTTTATTATTATTATTTATTTGTTAAAAAAACATTTTTAAAACATTTTAAATTTCGCCTCAAAACTTCCACTTATTTTATTCTTATATTTCTATATATATATATATATATATATATATATATAAATCTTATTGAGAATATTATAACTTTTAATTGAGGGTAAGAATTTGATTTATTCCTTTGCAAAAAAGGACGAAAAAAATAAGAAATTGATTTATTTGGCAGAAATTTAGTAACACATTTACCGCATGTGGATTAATCCGAGTAAACTATCATAATAAAGAGGGTTGAATTCTAAGAACGATATCTGCTAGTAACAGTGGCATACAAGTATTAACAGATGATATCTAAATTTAAGGGGGAAATACAATGGCAACATCAATCGTCTAGCACACATTATACTCACCGACCAAGAAATTTAAGCATCAACCAATCACTCTACAAAGCCTCAAACCTAGACATTAAACAACCAGTGATGAAGATCGCTGGAACTTATTGAATATCACAAATGTGTTATTACAACAACACATCACTCAGAACCGATACCCACTAATGAATGAATAAATATGTTAGATTGTTCATGATTGTGCCTTTTTCTTGCTCTGTTTCTTCATGGGGAGAGCTATGTGGATGAACCCAAACCTCTTTCTTTCCGTTGGCACATTCTTTTGCTCATCTCTTTCATTCTCTGTTCTTGAGCCAAATCTTAGATCCTCTCTTAGTGCATGCAGATGGAGCATTTGACTCAACCCAACCTTCTGCTTCTCAGACTGCCTATCCCTTTTGTCTCCAGATAAACCTTGCTTCCTGCTTAGCACATCTCGCATGGAAATGGTCGATCTTAGAACAGGTTTTGAGTCCTTATTTCCTACACCATCTGCCCTACTCATGCTGTGCAGTGGAGAGCCTTGAGGGTGGAAATTGTTGAGGCCACTCGGGTAGTAAATGGCAGGCCCCTTATGATGTTCTGGTACCCATCTTCTTAGACTCTCTTCAGCTACTACTTGCTTGCTATTTGCAAGTTCAACTCTGTTTAGAGCTTCCTCCAAAGCTTTCTTACCTAGATTAAGCTCTTCTTTTGCTTCCTTCAACTTCTTTTCGATGGACGATTTTGAAGAATTCGCCTCGTCGAATCGATACTCTCCCGGTTTCAAGAAAGATTGCTGTTTGAAGTTAAATGCCACTGTCTCTGGGTCTTGCAAGGAAAACCCAGCTGAACCATCAATGCTACTTAGAGCTTCAACTTCAGCTAGAGCCACTGCCTCTGCTGCTCTTGCAGCTTCCTCCATCTTTCTGGCTGCAACCAACCTCAACTCTGCAGCCCTCAAACTAGCCCTTTTGTGCTCATTTGTGTTCTTGAGTTCTCCACCCTTTGGACTCAACTCAGGAGGTTCCCTCAATGAATTCTCAGACACATCTTTGAATTCAACATCGTTAGTCACTTGGGACTTGACTTGAATTGGGTTGAGCTCCTCCTCGTCCAATGTTGATCGACCCGAAAACTTCGGCTTTAGCCCGACCTCATCTCGTCTCTTAGCCAGCAAGCTCTTCTCCCTCTTCATTTTCCTATTAAGAGATTCAACAGAAGTTTGAATGACACCCAGATCATTTATAGTCTTCCCAAGGTTCATTTTTGCTTGTTTCAACTCCATTAAGATCATATCAGGTGAAGGGCATGAATCTCCAAACACATGCTCGTGATTGTTAATGAGATCACCAAAACTTTCCTCAATTTCTTTGACATTAGGACTTGAAATCTGTTCCCCTGAATGGAAATTTGGGGCTGGAAAGCATTTCAATGCTTCGGTTCGCAGCTGCCTTTTTAAATCCTCCACCATTCTCTTTGTTGCACCAAGTTCTTCCAATACATCAAGTGTTTCCAATTCTTTAACTATCAGATCCTTCTCCAACTCAGCTGTCTGTTCTTCCATTCTCTTAATATCAAACTCCTCTATCCCCTGCTGCTTTATTATGATTGTTCATAGTGAATAAGAACTCATAGAAATAAACATGAACAAGCCATAACACAAGTAGGAAATGCAGCCTGGTAAACTGATTCTTGTAGTTATGTTCAAAAAATGAGACAAAACCAGGAATGGGACATGAGCCCATGTTTCCTCGACAGGTAAACGACAAGAAATCCAGAACAAAAAACGAAAACAACATTATAAAAACTGTTCTAGAGCCTGAAGCTCCAACCCAGAAAGAAAAAGGACAAAAATGTAGAAAAATTCATCAGTTACCTTGCAAAAGGGTATCCATGGACCGCTTCCACCGAACCGGGTCACGGCCTCTTTGACTGACCCGAATGGCGGATTAGTGTCAATTACAGCCCTGAAATTCACCCGCCGAATCCCGGGCGCCGGAGTCGAAGCGCCACTTCCGGTGGGTCCGAGCCCAAATGGGTCAGAATCGGAGCCCATTTGGGGTCTGGTTTCAGCTAGTGCCTCGGAAGCCGGGTCCGGTGGTTCCGCCATTGAAGAAGAATGGGTTCTGGTTCAGGTTTCGATTGTGATTCGGGTTATGAGAATTTAAAGAGAATGTTGGGTTGGACTTTTTGGGGACGAGTCCATTGATGTGAAAGCGATCCTCGAAACTATAATGCTTCGTGGAGGATTAATGGAGGCAGAGATGATGATGATGATGTTTTGAGGAGACCGATTCCGCAACTCGTTCCGAAAAGGCTTCACTGAGTTTCAATCCCGAGTTCGCTCAATCGGGTCCACAATAATTCCCCTCTTGAACACTCCGGCTTTTCCTCTCCTTTAGGGAAGTTCCTCTGCTTCTAAATCCACTGATAAAACCAACGTGGGCAATTCTGATTGGGTAAAGCAATCATAGTCAAAGTATTTGGTGTTTTGACCGTTGAAATTTGGACCTGAACGAATTCTGATTGGTGGGTTTAGAGAGTGATGTAGTGGATTAGAGTTGACCGATATTTTGATTCGAGCGTGGATTGCGGTTAAAAGCGCTAATCAGTGGTTGGCGGTTACAATGGCCCATCGTCTTCAGATTGAATCCCGCCGACATGTCGTCCATAATTATTAATATTACATATCGCTCTTTATTTATTAAATGCTAATTTGTCAAATTTATCTCGTTATTTTCTAAATAATTAATATCAATTCAAATTAACTGTGATTTTTAATTTGAATATATTTTGAAATGGAAGAAGAATAATTAATATGAAGGTTTCTTTATTAAGCATATATTTTTTTTTTCAATTTTAAACAAAAATAAAATTCTATATACAATTTCTTTTCACTTTATTATTTATTATTTATTGAATTTATATTTTTTTCCCTCTCATTTAGTGCTTTCGTTCTTTTCTTCTTTTTGATACTTTTGTATTTTTCAAATTTAGAAAAGCATAAAGTAAAAGATTTCTTCCAACAAAGAAGTTTCGAGGAGTGTGACAACCTCTCCTACGTACAGAACTTTATAGCCCCCCGCTTAATAATTGGTTCATTTGCCCATATTTGGCTATATATCATCGTTTAAACTAAAAATAATAATTATTTTTATAAAACTTATATGTATTTAATTTTTTTTAAAAAGTGGCATGTGACATATTTGCTTTTGTAAATTAATTAATTAATTGATTATTCAACATCCATATAAAAATATTTTAAAATTAGATTATATATAAATATAGATATATGATTATTTGGAAGAAAAGAAAAATAAAGGAAAGAAAAAGGCAATAGGAGAATGATTGCGGACAGTGCACCCCTTTTCCTTTTCCACAACCAACCAATTTCCTTTTCCTTACGACGTCGTATTCATCAACCATGTTTTTGTTGCAACAATTTTAATCCTTAAATCAAAGCTTGATTTTGTGAATATGATTTGTCCCAATCTTCTACTGTTTTCTTTATTATTAGTATAGTTTAATTAAAATATTTAAAAATAAAATTAATTAATAAAAGCTATTTGGGCCGACATTTTCACGAGCCCAATTCGTCTTAACATTTTCATTTAGCCCATCATGTTTATAGCCCAACAATATGATGTCTAGTCATTGGTACAACCAAATGTTTTTTTTTTTCTAATAATTAAAAAATAAATTACTCTCTAAAAATAAATGCCCTTTGACATCTTCATCGACCTTGATTTTTTATAGTCAACGATCGTCTTCAATACAATCTCACGAGTCGACATAGAGGCTCTTGTTTGTTTAAAGCATGTGGGTTTGAAGAGCGTTTCCGACCTCTACAATATATTTTTTTTACCTCATAATTTTCGTAAATGGAGGCTAGTTATTAAGAATGCTTTTCGAACTATTTTTAATATGATGAAATTATTTTTGTCGTTCCAAAAGCATATGACCTTAAATTGTACTGAACATTCATTCACCAACCTTATATGATGTTGTTAAGTTTTTTCGTAAAACTCCGAAAAATTTAATATTATGCATCACACGAGGTTTTAATTGGAGCATTTCGTCCTGCCTTCGATTCAATAATTGTTACACTAATGTTTCTATCTACCTATGGACCCACCAATATTCTATCTCCCTCCCTCCTTTTTAAGCCCTATCCATCTTTCATCCCTATTAATGTTTACCTTATTTTTACATTTTGAGCAACCATATCAATTTTTAATTTAATATATATAACTTTAAAATATTTTTTAAAAAGGCTAATTTTGACACATTTATATTAATTTTTTACGTTTATCCTAAGATCTATAGATTTGAATTGAAATCATGTGATATTAAAATTTGTTCTCTTGTCATTTTCAACCCAAACAATCATCTATAGTAACATGTCATTAACACGGAAGGACACGTCTCATCCTTCATGCCCCTTGTTTTTTTTCTCTGAGATATTTAATAAATTAGTTATATGTCTCGTCTATTTTTTAAAATTAATTTTGTGGGCTAAATTAATAAAAATTTAAAATTTTCAATCATATAATAAAAAATATATTTTATTTTATTTTCTTCACTTAAATCGAATTAATCTATATCAAATATGTCAATCACGAAATTAAATAATTTCAATATCTTTGAAAAAAAATATATTGGAATTGGAACCTAATTTAAATCCATAAACACATGTAGCAAATTAACAATCGCCACACAGACATGATATTTTGAGGGTTTTAATGATCTCTCAATGTCTGTCCAACCATCTTTCTTTTTTTTAAAAAAAAAAATCACATTAAAGTAGCAAGCTTTCTGGCACGAGTCATATGGACCACGACCATCTCTCATTTATTACACCAATCTTCACCCTCCTAAACCCACCTTTCACTCAAATTACAAGTTTAGTATCCATTTAGTCTCTAAATTATTATTTTTAAAAAATTTAAATTATTAATGTTATATTTAATAAAATAATTTTTTCTGTCTTCCTCTCAAGTGTCTTTTTCCATCATGCCCTCATTAATTTGTTGATTTGCAAAAGGGCCCATCTTCTCTCCCCTTATTAAATTGGTACCCACGTATTGAACCAATAAACTCTAACTAATTATGACACTTTTAATTGATTTAGAAACCAAATCACTAAATGGGGGTTGGTTAATTCTAATTATTTAGTGATTACCATGTTAATTGCATTGATTCAAGCAATAAAGACAAATTCCTGATATCAATATTTATGTCTGTCAACTTCAATTTATTGCACCTTGTTGAGCTACACACAGCCTTAGCATTTACACCCCAAAATCAAATGCCTTTCCCTTCATATATATCAATCCAATTCAGCTGCTTTGGATCTTGAAATTCACCTCTCAGATCTGTTCAAACAAACCCACTAAGAGCTCGACATGGAAGCTGGAAACTACCACCAAGTCTCTCTCAAGGAGGCTAACTCCGCCGCCAACTCCTCTTTCAGAGTCTATTACGGCGGCGCCACTGGTGCCATTCCGTTCAGATGGGAGTCACGCCCAGGCACTCCTAAGCATACTTATTCAGACACCTCTATCCCTCCTCTTACTCCTCCTCCTTCTTACTATTCCTCTTCGCATTCTACTTCCAAAGTCTCTCCTAAGCCGACACGTTTCACTTCAATTTTTAGGAAATCTCGAACCGCCTCGTCTTTCTCCTTCTCCTCCTCCTCGTCGTCGTCCTCCTCCTTCGCATCATGGTCTTCCTCTCGCTCGTCGCCCTCCGCTTTCGTTAGACCTAAATTCTTCAAACATCGTCGCTGCTTCTCGAATTCTCCAAGCTTGCCATTCGAGTGTAGCTTCGACGACAACGAGGGCGACGAGGCGGTGGGGAGCCCCGATTCTCCTACGTCGACTTTGTGCTTTGGTGGTGGCTCTTCTTCACGTAGAGCTTCATTGTTCCGAGGTTGTTACCGGTTAGTGAGTGTGAAGAACGCTTTGTTGTCCATTGTCGGACATGGATCTGCAAGCCGAGGTACTCATTAATAATTTGTTGAAATGTGCATGAAAATCAGTGAATTCCCATAAGCTTTTTGTTCTGTTTTGTCACTTTGTTGAGTATTTTGTTAGTGTTTGTGTGTGTTTGGAGTGAAAAATGTTGTAATTTTATGGAACGTATGGAACACAAATGTCGTTGAATTGGCATAGCTCATGTCAAGCTTCAACAAAATCAAATCTTTTTTAGCTTTCATGGTTAATTCTTCCATTAATATTCATTTATTTTGGTGTACTCTTTCAATCTTTCACCAAACCCAATAATCACCCATTTAATGACTGAAATACAATTCTTTTAAAAACCCTAAACCCTAAAAAAAAATTTAATTTTTTTTATATTCATAATCATTTCCAAACATGTTTTTAACGAAACCCTTTTGATGAAGTTGAATCTAGAAATGAGAATACGAACCCAAAGGTCGGCTCATAAAAAGTGAGGTAGAGTAAGGAAGCTGCCGTGTGGTTGGAGGAAGCTGGGAAATTAATGTTAGAACATTACTGATTGTCTAAAGAGGGTAGTGTCCAAAATACATCCTTTTTCACACGTTAAAACCAGTCTACTTTGAAATAACTGCCAATTTAAGTTATATTTTGTTGCCCTTCGTTGGAGAGAGATTCGGAGGAGGAACCATAAATGCAAGATCTCATCTAGGCCACCACGGAGAAGAGAGTAACGAAGCATTCTTTACATGGGTAAAGTGTTGAAACTCTCTTTAGTAGATGCGTTTTAAAACCATGAGGTTGATGGTGATATGTAACGGGTAAAAATGAATAATACCCATAAGCGGTGGACTTGCACAGTTACATATGATATCAATGCTAGACATTTAGCAGTGTGCCAACAAAAACACTAGGCCCCAAGGAAGTGGATGGTGAGATCTCACATCATTTAGAGAGGAGAACTGTAATGTCTCACGTTGGTTGAGGAGGAAAACAAAACAGGAAGGTTTTAAAGCGTTATTTATGTTATTTATTGTTACAATAAATAACTCAGCTTTGTTTATGCATTAATGGCAGACGGAAGTGATGAGTACACAGTAGAAAGTTAAAGAGTGTTCGAACTGTCCAATCCAAAGTCATCTCATGACGTTTTCCCAGAACTTGCGCCAACTCAAATCACTAAATTATGGGAAAAATAAAAAAGCTTTGAATCAATGAAACGAATTAAAAATAAATAAATAAAAAGTTCCTAAAAAAGCTCTGCCAATTAATAACTATGTCTTCCATGTGGATATCAAACTGCTCTGGATTCTGTTTTCCAACACAAAATTCAAGATAAATATTTAAGATTTGACCAAAAATTAAGTTTATACTAAGAGCTTAGAGTCCAAATGACGGTGCCTCATTTGTTAATTAATTATATTATCTTCATTCAAATATTCCTATTTCTATTCTTAAAAATATTTAAAATAAGTCTATCCCGTCTAAGTGAGACATAAATTTAGTGACACGTGATTAGGGGCAAGGAAAAGGGCTTCTTCTACGTTACAGTCAAAATAAGGAACCTTAGAATGAACCCTACTTATCGATAAAAAATTGGGACTGGAGAGGAGTGAAGCCACGTTACCGAGTGAAAGAGGAGAGAGGACCATCTATGTGAGGAGAAGAACGATTTTTATATGGAATGTCCTACTTGTACCTGGGCTTTCGAATCAATCACTCTCCTAACTTTAGGGGCATCTCTATCTTAGGTAGGGTGACACACCTTTGTTTAGGGTGAAACTAGAGAGAAGAGAATATCTCTTGAATTGAATCTTTCCTTCCTGTTCGGACATAGTTTACTCTAAAACTACTCTCTCAGAGTAGTTAAAGGCCCAAAATTCATATGGCCCAAAAGGCCCAAAGGCCTAAAAGCTGGGCTTGACTACTTGGGCTAACACCGTTAGGCCGAGGCCCATCTGCCAGTTTGCACTTATATGCACTAAACCGGCCTTAACGAGCTGACCCCTTTTGGGTCGAGCGGAGCGGTTCGGTTCAAGGGCAGGTCAACCCTCGAAGAACACCAAACCGGCCTTAGGGTTTTCATCTGGAATTCCAAAGATTTTGTTAGAAACCTAGATGAACACAACCTTGTAGGGGTTAAGTTAAAAAGTGTAGACCGTTTTTGTGTCACCATTATTACGACTCGAACTTGCTCTAAATTGACTTGACGTGACACAAACTCAACTACTAACTAATGGGTATATAACGGATCTCGATGTCCTATCAATATATGTAAACGACAATGCAACGTGTAAACAACGAGTACGTGTTCAGAATGCACATGATTGGAATTTATAATTAAAACCCAACAAAATTGAGAAGGAAAGAGTGTATTTATGGAAGCATCTAGGGTTTGGTATGAGGAGAGAGAAAGTTAGGTTTGGGGAATGAGGAGAGAGAAGAAGGTGGCGAATTGTAAGGCTGAAAATAGGGGTCAAACAAGGAGGGATGGTGCTATGTTTGCTTGCAGTGTAAGCATACCATTTTATTTTATTCATACTCTTCTCTCCTAAGTCCTAATATCCATTTAGTATCAATAGTTTATGTAAGCTTTCCTCTTTCCCTCACTTTCACCACCCACTTTGACACAACCCTCCTCAAATTCACACACCCAACTAAATCAATCTCTTCCCATTCAAAGTTTTGGTATTCCAACCGTTTAAGCCTACTACTAGTAGATATTGTTGGTTTTGGCTTGATATGTATCATCGTCAGCTTCACAGTTCTAAAACACGTCTACACTCTTATAAAGAACATTTCATTATCCTCTCCAACCGATATGAAAACTCATCATCCACACCCTTGGGGTTCAACTTTCTCATTGGCACACTGCTCGATATCTGACTCTGATAATAATATTGACAGCCTCACAGTTTTAAAATGCGTCTATTGAGGAGAGTCTTCAATACCCTTATAAGTAATATTTCATTCTCCTCTCCAACCGACGTGAAATCTCGCAATCTACCCTCTTGGGGTCCAGCATCCTCGCAAGTACACCGCTTGGTGTCTAGCCCTGATATCATTTGTAACAGTCAAAGCCTGATACGTATTGCCATTAGTCTCACAATTTTAAAACGCATATGTTAGGGAGAGGTTTCTACAACATTATAAAGAATGTTTTGTTCTCCTCTCCAACATTATAAAGAATTCGTAATTAAGGTGCATCGGGGAAAAGGGTGTTGAGTCATTTTCTGAGTGAGAAATGTTGAGTGTTTTAGTGAACGATGTGTTGTGGATACTCACCAACAATCACAGCTACATCACTTACATTATTATTATCAAAACCTTGAAGGCAACCATTTGTTGTATAGGATTCTGATCTTGACATCAAACTACTACCAACCTAATTTCTCCTCACTTCTTACAACTTCAAAACGTTTCAAACTTGGAATTTGGAACCAAATCAAATACAATTTACATTGTTTATACCATAAATCATCATTAATTACACATATACATTGACATGTTTCCCAGCTATTATCTTCCAAAAACAAAGCAAAATAATGTTCACATGGATCCAAAGTCAAAATGCATTTAAGAAGCCACACGTGAGGCTGCAGTCCTATCATATTTATAACTCACCCCCTCTTCTTCTTCTTCTTCTTCTCCTCAGCTTTCTTAACATACAATACAATATAATTCCCTTTCCTTTTAAGTAAACCCAAACCCTCTCTCGTTCTTGTTCTTCTTGTTCTTGTTCTTGTTCTTCGATTCGGGTATGCCTGAATGTCAAGAGAAAGGTAAGTAAGTAAGTAGTAGACAAAATCATATGCCTAAATGCTTGTTTTTGTTAATGATTTGGGGTTTGTTTTGGCAGAGAATTGCAGGAGGTTGATGAGATAAAGAGGGAGGTGGTTGAAGGGTTTTATCCATTAATGGGAAGAAGGCAGATATTGAGTCAAGCTGGGGCGCTGAATACCATAACGCCATGTGCGGCCTGTAAGCTATTAAGAAGAAGGTGCGCTCAAGAATGCCCATTTTCTCCATATTTCTCTCCGCATGAACCCCACAAGTTTGCTTCGGTTCATAAGGTTTTTGGTGCCAGCAACGTGGCTAAGATGCTCATGGTAAGCATCGACCCTCACTCTTCATTTTTCTTGTTCAAAGGGATGTGCTTAGATCCATTGAGGCCTATATTAAATTAATAAAAATAGATCTCGGTTTTGAATTTCATATTAATTATAATTTTGACTGTGGAACGTACTATATATTATAAAATACATAAACAGATATGGTAGATCTGTAATTTTGTCTACCTAAGTTTACTACTATATTTTATAAATTTTTAATCGACCCACAATTATTGTATCAATTATTGCCCGAAAGGATTAGGTCAAATTAGAGATGTCCACAGGGCGGGGAAAGTAGACAGGGGCAGGATGGGGAAGCCTTCCCCGTCCCTATCCCAGTCACCTATTTCATTTCTCATTCCCGCAAAATTCTCCTATTATTTTTGCGGGGACTGAGTCGGAGATTCCCCACGAAGAATTTGTTAGGGAATTGAATTTCCTCTAGGTCATTTATTATTCTTTTTAAAATTATATAATTATTTTAAAATTTTTATTAAAATAATTTAAATTAGGGTTTCAAAATTAACTAATTTAACCGAAAGTGTATTTATATGAAATGGGTCGGTGAATTGAACATAGACGGGGACAAAAAATATAATCTTGTCCGGACCCAGCTCATTTGATGTTGAATTTGTGAAAATTTGTAGGAAGTGCCGGAGAGTCAAAGAGCGGACGCCGCAAACAGCCTGGTGTATGAAGCCAATCTGAGGCTGAGGGATCCAGTGTACGGCTGCATGGGCGCCATTTCTGCTCTCCAACACCAACTTCAAACCTTACAAGCTGACCTCAACGCTATAAGAACTGAGATTTTGAAGTACAAATATAGAGAAGCCATCATCCCTTCTCCTTCCTCCTCTTCCTCTTCCCACATCGCTTTCATTTCCGCTACCGGGCTCGTATCCACCACCGCAACCCCGCCTACTGCCCCGCCAACTCCGCCGCCTTCTCAGCCACCTCCGCTCTCTCTTCCCCCGCCTCTTCCTCCCTCCTCCTCCTCCTCCATCTTTTCTCCGCCCATCAGCACCACCACTGCCCCTCAACTAATTAACCCTATCTCAACCCAACATATTCCTTACTTTGGTTAAGCTTCACCACCTTTAGCTATTGGGAACTGATTTTTATGGCTTTTGGGTATTGCTTTTAGTGCAACTAATAATGTGTTGTTGGTTTGAGATGATTTTTGAACGAACGAACAAACAAACAAAAACAAAAGGGCTTTAATTTTATGTGAAAATAGTTAGTAAAAGCTTGGTAAATTTGTGTTGGCGTGCAGCCTTGTGCTACTAATCAGTGTTCCTCATTTGGGTTGACTTCATAAACAGTAGGTCGCACATGCATGGGGTTTAGTCGGTGTTTTGTTTAATATATATTACATCAATGAATGAATGATTAATTAAATCATTTGTAAATGGGTTAATTGAATGAAGACTGTTTTTTTTTTTCTTTGCTTCACTCTTCACATGCTGTTGTTGAGCGAAATGAGCTGAGTGTCACGATCAGACTCAAACATACACTGACATTATCTGTAAAGTTAGAATTTTTCACAGCGGACTTGTTGTTGTCCCGTTGTTATAAAAGTGCGATTGTGACATTGAATTTCATTTGGAGCTAAAATCAACTCAATTCAACCAAAACGACAGGTCCCGTGACTATGCCAACTTTGAACTTGAATTAAATGGCAATGAATGAGGTGGGAGACTTAATTGGAACCCTCTCTAATTAATGGGGAATTTGGTATAGTGTCATGGATTGCTTAAAGCTGTGGCATCTTCTAATATGTATGGGTTTTTGTCTTATTCTTATTTTTTGCTAAGTTTTTTTTTTTCATTGGTTGGAGATGAGACAAGGAGTTCGGAAGTGCGATATTAATTGGGGTTAATGATGTTTGGTTCCACAAAATGTCAAATTATCAAGAACTTCCACGTGAAAGAAGGGTTTAGTATTAAAGTTCCAAACAAACAGCCAACAGAATATTAGTATTAAAGTTCTTTAATCATCACAAACCTCTTGTAGACGCAAAACCCATATCGAAAAACACTTCAAATTTAAATCTTTGACAAAAGTTATTCTTCTTCAAGCAAGAACATAACAGAGCAACATTGGTTAATTAACCTTCCGGCAGTTCTTCCTAATTTCGCCATTGGAGCCAGTAAGAGGACTGATGTCGCTCATCCGGACCATGGCGGCAGCAAAATCAGAGAAGAATCGGGCAGGGGCCTTGGCGTAGTTTTGGACAGTGGAGTCTGTTGATCCGCCATTGAAGAGAACTTGATCTGATTGTAGGAGCCCCTTGTTCTGAAGAAGGTTCTTGAAGTAATTGTTGTCGAAAGAATTTGGAGTTTGTAAATCCAGAGGAGCCAAATTGTTGTCGCCGGAGCCTGAGGCACTGGGGCAATTGCCTTGCCTTGTTGTTGCAAATGTACTGTCTATGTTTGTGGCATTGCTATAGATTCTACCTCGGAATGTTGTGCACCTTGCTTGTCCGATTGTGTGCCCACCTGAAAGTGTTGAAAATGACCCACGATCGAAATATGTCAAAACAAACAACAAAGAGAATTATGTGTAGTCAAAAGTGACTCATGTGTCGAACAAATGGTGTACTTTGTTTGAAGGCTCTAGAGAAAGAAGTAGAGCCTCGATTAAGGAGAGTTCGAGGGATACATAGACCTCAGGGGAGGCTCTATGATGTACTTTGTTCGAGAGGAGAATTGTTGAAGATTGTTTGAAAGAAGTCTCACGTAGACTAATTTAGGGAATGATAATAAATTTATAAGTAATGAATACATCTCCATTGGTATGAGACATTTTGGACAGTCCAACGCAAAGTAGTGAGAGCTTATGCTCAAAGTAGATAATATGATATCATTATAGAGAGTCGTGATTTCTAACAAAAAGTCACCATTTTTTCTAGTTTAAGCGCTTTAGAGAAGGAGATAATGAACCTGAAAGAGCGACCAAGTCTGTGTTGGAGAGGCCGAGAGCGCTGAATCTAGAGGTGAGTTGGCTAAGAGTTGAAGTTGGCGCGGGGATGTCGCTGTTGGCTTGGGACTGGCTCGCGGTTGTGGCGTCTCTTCTACCCAACTTCACATTCCAGCTCGGCCCTCCTAGCTACAAACGTCATGTATGCTCAATAACCAAATTAAGTCCAATTAGACTAAAGTTGTAAGGACTTACAAGAACAACAGAGTCACGAGCAGCAATGGCGAGGATATCAGCACAAGAAACAACGCCAGGGCAAGCATTCTCAACAGCGGTTTTGATGTTATCAATGACATCGAAGCCTCTAGCGGAGTTCCGATTCGGGTTAGCATTTTTCTCTCCAGTGAAGCTCGACGTATCGTCCAACAGAATTGACCCATCGCATCCCTAATCTCCAAGCAAAACAGAACAAAAGCATATAATCATTGAAAAAAAGAAAAGCAACCTTTAGAACTTAATAGTTAGAAACAAAAGAAAACGAAAAAGGGTTTGAAAGATGAATGGGAGAAAAGTACATTGACGAAACAGTCGTGAAAAAACAAGCGAAGAATGGAAGACCCCATGCGAGCCTCTTTGGAGACAGCAGATCGAACAGAGGTTTTGACAGTGGACAACAAATTTGGACAAGAAGAAGAGTAAAAACCAGTAGAGAGTTGAGCTGAGGCAGTGCCCAAAAAGAGCATAAACAAACCCAAACCCAAACTCAAAATCAAAACTCCTCTGAATCCTGAATCAGCCATTGCTAAGAACCCACAAGCTCTGTAACAATTTTCCGGGTAGTGTTGATGAAGAAGGAGGGAGTGTGGGGGGTTCTTATAAAGTCCATGGCTTTGGCAGGTGAACCTAACTCATAGAAATGGAATTGCATGGGGGAGCCAATTTTTTCAAAGTTTCAACACTTGGAAAAGTAACAAAAACCAGAAAGGCAGAGAGGGGAGATGGAGGTAAATTAAGAGGTTTGAATGAAAAAGAACGGTGCTTTTGATTTGGAAGATGTTTTTTTGTCAAAGAACACTGCCAGTTTTAGTATAATGGGAATGGTAAAGTCAAAAGGAAGAGGTCCCATCAGGCATTTGCATGGGAATAATGTTCATAAACTGCAAGGAAACTTCAAAGATAGGGCTGTGTTGAAAAATGGAAGAGATGCCCAATTATTTTTCTAGACACTTTAAAGTGATTGATTAGAGAAGTAGAAAACTGAGGGAATCAAGGCCTTTACTTTTGAATGGATGCATGCGTTGATTGTGTCATGATTAAATATTTGATTCTCACTTGTTTTAAATGAATGGGATCATTTCAAACTACTTTTACTTCCAGAAAGGTCTGCACCAATTCATTAAGAAAACAGTAGCGTCTAAAGAAAGGAGATGTGATGGGCAATGGATAAAGGGCTGAAAAAGAAGAACGTAGGCATGCAGGTTTATACTTTTCTGAGCCGATAAAATGGAAAAGCGAGAGGGATTAGGTAAGAAATATAATCTTCCAATAATTAAAGTTTAACAGCCTGCAGAATAGATTAATAGTTAATCAGATAAAGATTACAAAGTCAAAAGATGATGAAGTTTAATTTTTGTGTAGCCCTTAAATGCTATTATTGATTAATTTTTAGACTTGACAAAGCTATTGATTAAACTTTATGGCGTTAGTTTCATGCTTCCAAAATTACACTGTATATTAAATGAATGACAGAACAGAGCAAACCGTTTCTGAGTAATGAACAAGAACTTAAACAATACAGGCTACTAACTTGAATGGTTATAACTATAAAAAACCATCGTCTACTCCGAGTCGGATGATTTAGCCTCCTCCTCTGGTAGTTCAAACGCATCTACTTCCGAAAAATATGCCTTCTTCTGTTCAACAAATTCCCGTGGAAGCTCAACATTGGACTCATCTTCCCCATACGTTATGGCACACTGCCTCTGAAAAAAAAATAGTAGCTACTCATCATTAGATAATTTTGTTGAGGTGATTTGAAACTTCCAGTAGCCGACTGCTAACAAACAGTTATTGGCCAGTGGTAAACAAGAGAAACTTTTCACTGTAGAATAAGTCAATTACCATACCATGGGTCATATTGGCCAAAGTGAAAGAGAAGGAGATGCGATGATCTTAACAGTTAAGCTACTGAAAGGGACTCTTGTTTCATAACAAGTATTTACTATTCTTTAAGAAGTAGAAGAAAAAAAAAAAAAAGTCAACCTCTATCTAGCTAGTTAAATATCCCGTGGATATAGATAAATAGAAGTTGGTGAAATATTGCCTACGCCATGACTATGGTTAACCTAACGTTCATACAATGGGACCAATTAATCAGGAACAGAGCTTATTAATTGTGGTACAGATAAGTACAGATAGCATCACATTTTTGAGAGAAAGGTCAGAACTCCTATTTTGCTACCATAAAGAATAAGCATCAAATTAAAACCTAAACAAGCAAGGAGCAAAGATAAGGATAAAAGTGTAACATAATTTTAGATTGACAGATAAAAGAAAATGGGCAGTACTATTATTTTCAGACGGACCTTGTTATAAGGAACGGTTCTTGCTTTGGATGTGCTACTGTATCCATCTCTTCTTTCACCCCTGCATAAAAGCAAGGGAACAATTAACAAACAAATGAGTAATAAAGAGTAAATGAGAAATTAGGTGTAACAACTCTTTGTATGTAAGGGCTCAACCCCACCGCGAGTAGATATTATCCTCTTTGAGTTTTCCCTTTCGGGCTTCCTCTCAAGGCTTTAAAACGCATCCACTAGGGCAAGGGTATCCTCTCTCCAACCAATGTGGGATCTCATATTAGAAGACATATTTCTTGTATCCATTAATCCGTATGTTTAGAAGAAAAACAATGTAGTAGTAGTAATGTCAACATTCGTGCCCACTATCTTAAGTTTACTTTTCCATCAAATCAAATTATAAAATAGTAACAAAAATTGACTGCAATTTGGAAGCCAAACAAGCATTCAGTCACAAAGATGAAAGCCTCAACAGACTAGAGCTTCATATTTAAGGCAGTCAAACAATTGAGGCTCGACAAATCTATCACAAAAAGTAAAAAAATTAAAAATTAAAAAGCTGACAAACACGGTTTTAGGTGGCTGCAATTTTTCCTCATTGTAGATAAAGTAAGAGTAATACCAGATTAACCCAGACCAGTAATTGTTAGAACAGTAAAAAATTTCCAAAACCAGGACCAGAGAACCGTTTAATTTTTCCAAAAAGTAGGGCAGGGGCCGCCCAGGTTGATAATTATTGCAGAGAGAAGGCAACTTTCTCCTATGAAACTTAACAACCATCGGATTCCCAATAGCATTGTAACACTATCATTAGGCGTTGTGAACCCACAATTAAATTCCTCTGGTTGAATCCATTAAGCGCATCAGAGATTTACATGCGCGAGGAGATTTTGTCTTAAATATGGAGAAAAGTGCAAAGAGCTTCATACCCAGTTTGGATTTTCGATGCGGTAGAGAAAATAAATGGTGGAACTGCTATCTCAACGCTCTTCCTTTTATTCGAAGGGCGCCTTCGACTGTAGAAGGACTGGGGCTCCGGAACGCGATCGGTTCCTGACGTCAAAGCGTAATATAATACTCAATGCTTCAAGCCATGGAAAAATTGAAGATAAAAAATCCCAAATATTGAATTTCCTAGTACATATAACCATACGTATCAGAAGAAT
Source organism: Cucurbita moschata (assembly GCF_002738365.1). Taxonomy (NCBI): domain Eukaryota; kingdom Viridiplantae; phylum Streptophyta; class Magnoliopsida; order Cucurbitales; family Cucurbitaceae; genus Cucurbita; species Cucurbita moschata. Next base: position 779,295 of record NW_019268523.1, on the reverse strand, counting down.
ACTCTTTCACAGGCAGAAATTTCAACATCGCACACAAGAAGCATAACAGTAAAACAACAAATCTCCTCTGCATAATATTTCTAACAATCCCAAAATAGCTTGTAATCCTTAATTCCAACGTAGTATTTAAAGTAAACTGAAGTATTTTGAGAAATAGGGAATAACAGTTGCTGAAACTTAACCGACCAAAAGAATCAAGGACCAAACAACGATAGCGACGAATACCAGAAAGTACAACCATTACCTGAACTAGACGACAAATCAGTACGCCGCAAAGGAGTGGAGGCTTCCGTAGGAAGACGGCGAGAACTAGGTTCTGGAAGAAGAGAATCAGAAGTAGGGTTTGTTTCTGCAGGATTAAAATCAGAGCTAGGTTCTGTAGGAAGAAAACCAGAACTAGGGTTTGAAACTCGCAAATTAAAGGATGTAGATTCAGACGCAAAACTTGGCTCGCATTTCTTCTGAATGTTGACAACATCTTTTACCGCAGACTTAATTACACGCTTGCGCGGTTTGATGGGAGCGGAGAAATTGGAAGGCGACAATTGCGAGGAGACGATGGTATTGGTACAATCCGAGAAGGGTTTTCGAGCACTGAGATTTTGTATCTGGGATTCCATCTCTAGTTCTTCACACTTCACAGGGGGAGAAGGAAGTGTTCAATAATCTTCATGGTGAAGAAGATGCGCTGAAGAACTTGAGCGGAGGAAGATCGAAGTGACAGTGGCGGGAAAATGCTATTGAAATTGAAAGTTGGACGAGAAGAATTGCGAGGGTGAGTGTAGTCGGGCGCGAAATGAACTTAGCGCTGCTACCTTCTGGCCTGTGGGGAATCTTATGTTCGGATCCGATGGGCCAATATTATGGGCCTTAACGTACGTTTTGGGCTTAACCATTTTGTCCAAAGCCTGGGCCTCACTATTAACTTTGTATGAATTTCAAAAAATTTAATAATTCATTTCTACCTTGAAAAAAAAAAACCTTTAAACTTTAAAAAATTCTCCTACATTTAATTTTAAATATGAATAGTTAATATTTTATTTTTAAAATAAATTTAAACTCAGTTTCAAAAACATCTTAATTTTTAAAATTTTAAAAACTTAAAGAAAAAAATACCTTGAAATTTTTTAAAAGGTTCAAAAATACTCCTAAAATTAGTAGAGGGACGAAACTAACTTTCAAAAAAATACTCATAAACTTTTGAATGCAATATTAATATCCATTCACTAACAAATAAAAAAAAGTTTCACTATTAATATCCTTAAAACCGAGGTGGGAGATGATCTATGAGACATATATGTATGATTTCCGTCAATATATTGATGGGAATAACTTTTAAGTATTTTTTTTATAAAAGTTAAAAATATTGGTATTACTTTTCCAAATTTATGAGTATTTTTTAAATATGGTATTGACCTAAATAATTTTTAAAATTAAAAAAAAAAAAAAATATATATATATATATATATATATATATAT
>NW_019268523.1:737371-777759 GCF_002738365.1 Cucurbita moschata | reverse complement strand
AATAAAAAAATTTAAATTTTTTTTTTTTTTTTTTCAAATTATTGTAGCCTTGCATTTATCCGATTATGAGATTAAAAAAATATTTATTTATTTAAAAAAGAAAAAGAAAAATGTAGAAAAGGTAGCCTCGATTGGCAGAAACCATGGTTTGGAGGAGCATCCAAGGGCTGAGACTGAGATACGAGAGTGGTAAAGCCTCTTGTTTCCAAGAAAAACAGAGGAATCTCTGTAAAACCAAGGGGCTGCTGGGGCGCACCCCTCAATCTCTCTCTCTCTCTTCATATATATATATAATATAATCTTCTTCTCTTCCTGCTTCAGTGCTGCTCACTGCAACCTGCACACACAACTGACAACAAAAACAACAACAATGGAAGCTATTCAAGCCTGGGTTTCCCAACACAAACTCACCAGCATTGGTAACTCTTCAATACCATCTTTAGCCTTATTCTGGATGCCAAAATACTCCTTTTCATTCAATCCCTCTCTGTTTTTTTCTTACAGGAGCACTGTGGGCATCTGGGATCGGAGCATCCCTCGCCTGTACCCGATCAACAACTCCCCTCAAGCCAAGCCTCCGACTAATCCACGCTAGGTAACATCCCCCCCAAATCTCTCATTTCTTTTCATAAATTAAAATAAAAAAGTTAATCCGAGTGTTTGTTTTATAGGATGCATGCTCAGGCATTGACGTTGGCGGTTCTATCCGGCGCCGCCGTCTACCACTACTACGAGAACAAATCCGCCGTCGTACCGGGAGGACAATGAAGTGGATAAGCCGAGACTGGATTTCCAAGGGATGAATCATTTATTGTCAATTAAATGAAGAATATTAGATTCCATCCTTTTAATTAACGTGGATTACAGAGTATGAATTAAAATCTGAAAGGCTTTATAATTTATTGTTATATATTATAATAATAATAATAAGAATCATATCCAAAAATTAAAATCACATAACTAATTATGTATTTTTTTAATCCCTTGTTGCTTTAGTTAAAATAGAAAGTTACTTACATTATTTATTTTCATATAATAATGTTAATTTTAGATTTTATTATTCTTTAAACCATAAATAATATAAAAATAGTTAAGAAAATAAAAAAAAAAATTAAAAAAGAGGAAAAGACGTGTTTGCCTCAAAGGTATTGGCTGTGGTGAGGTTGGAAAGTCCTTTTCCATTTCCAACCCTTTTGTTTATTCCGCTTCTTTAAAGCACACTCAATCACCCAACAAGTTTGAAGGGCAGGATGGTCATTTCACTTCAATTAAAAATTTAAAAAACATATGGAACCCAATTAAGTCAATCATTAAATTAGATTCTTCTTTATAATTACAGGATAAACCAACAAACATTATTCAATAATTATTTAACAAACTCAATTTCCATTTGTTCAACAATTTATTTATTTTTATGCCTTTAAGTTGAGAGCACCAACTAAATAAAATAAAATAAATAAATAAAAAAAGGAGAGAGATAGACAACCACCTTATTCCTGTTTCTTTAAACCCAAGACATTGGGTTTCAAATTCAACCCTCTTCTGGTTGCTGCTGATTTGGAAAATTCTCTCTGTAGAAGAAGGAGAAAAGAGGGAATATGGACTGCTCAATCTGCAGCTCCTTGCCGGTGATATTGCGGCCGCCGCGGAATACCATTTGTGGGGCGTGCTACGACGGAGCTAAGTGTCTGATCAATCTCATAAACAAGCTTCAATCTGATAAACCAGTGAATAAAGCGACCATTAATGTTGCCTCCTCCTGCAAGGCAAGTTCTTCCCTTCTCAATTTTTTTCTTTGTTTCTAAATTGAGTTCATCACAAGTATGATATATATGGGCTTTTCTTTAAGGCCCAGTTTTTGTTAAATGGGCCGATGTTGTTTCATTTTAATAGAGAAATTAATTTTTAAAATATTAAATATCTCACGAATTTAAAAAATAAAATAAGTGGAATTCAAAAATTAATAATAATGGTTTTCATTTACGTTTGTTTGATCTTCTTCTGCAGACGCTCATGAATGCTTCAAAATGGATAATAGATTTGAAGAACAGAGAAGAAGAATTAGAAGAAAAAATCGTTTACCTCGGCGAGTTTTCGGCTGCTTTCCGCCACCGGATTCACACCGATATTGAACTCAAATCCGGCTTCGCCGCGTCCCGTTCCGTTTCCGCTCACAGAGCCCTACTGGTAATTGAATCCTCTTATCCATCAATCCGATCCAAATTCTTAATAATCGCTAAGAAATCGCTACAATTACAGGCGACAAGATCAGAAATCTTCAAAAACTTACTCGAATCGGACGGTTGCAAGGCGGCTCCAATAGAAGCCATTACGCTGCCGGAGTTAAGCCACGAGGAGGTGGAATCGCTCCTCGAGTTCCTCTACGGTGGCGATTTGGCGGAAGAAAAACTGGAGAAACACGTTTATTCATTGGCTCTAGCCGCCGATAAATACGATATTCCATATTTGCAGAAGTTTTGCGAGCGGTACATGTTTAGATCGATGAACTGCGACAACGCTCTGGATGTGCTGGAAATTGCAGAAGTTTGCTCGTGCAGAACGTTGAAGGAAAGCGCCTTGGATTTCATTGTTAGAAACATGGACGAAATCGTGTTCTCCTCTGGATTTGAGGCCTTCGCCCTCAAGAATCCCCATCTTTCCGTCCAGGTTACAAGAGCTTCATTAATGGACGCCAAGAAAAACAGACCCAATTCCGCTTGAATTCAATAGGTTTCTTTTTCTTGACCCAAATATTTAGGGTTTTTTTTTTCTTTTCATATTTTTATAAATTCTAAATATCATTTTCTAATTAATAATAATAATAAGACGCGCTTTTGCACAGCTGTCCTTGGTATGGTGACAATTGCAAAAAAGACCTTTTATTTTTGTATAATTAATTAAAAGTCACATGTGTGGATCATTCTCATAACCTATTTTTTTAATTTTGTAATCATTTAATAATACATTGATTACAGACCATATAAGTAAATTTAGTGATTTGTCCAGTGAATCATGTCATTATGAAATAATCAAATACTAACCTAGTATAAGATTTAATTATGTTATTATTATTGATGAACGCAATGTTCAAGATTTTGCACCGACCACGAAATCGTTCACCGTCCCTAATCTCATTCTTATAGGCTTAATAGGGTTTGTTCAGAAGCTTAATAATTTAATTACGTTCCACTGTCCTTTTCAATATGGGATTCCTTACCCATATAAAAGTCTATTAATTTATATATAGTATAAAGTAGAACAATTTCCATGTTTCCTGGAGATGAACTCACTCTCATATGCATATGTTGTGTATAATTTCCTTACTTAAATAATTACTCGTATTAATTCTTTTTAATTATCAAATAATTATATATTAACGATGGAATAACCGGCAATGCTTTACGGCATTCACGAGGGTTACTTATGATCTCATTAATCCATTAATCTTGGTTACTGATTTATTAATATAATAAAACAAATTAAACATTACATCTATAACCGCGAGAGAAATTCTATCTATGGATCAAAATTCCATTTTTTTTTAAACCACGACAAGGGTCGTGTTTGATCCCGAGAATGAATATGATATTGTCCACTTTGGTATTTGTCAGCTTCCCGTTTTAGACTTTCTCTCAGTGTTATAGAACCTATTTGATAGAAAGAGAGTTTCACACTCTTATAAAAAAAAAAAAAAAAGAGAGTACCCTTTTTGAATCGATGTGTGATCTCACTGATACCATTTCTAACATTCTAGCACACCGATTAGGGGAGGTTTCCACACCCTTATGAGGAATATGGGTTCCTCTCTCCAACCGATGTGGGATCTCACAGTCCAATCTTCGATGGCACACTTTCCACACCCTTATAAGGAATATGGGTTCCTCTCTCCCACCGATATGGGATCTCACAATCCAATCCTCGACGGTATACTGTATGGTGCCTGGCTTTGATACCATTGGTAACAGTCCGGCACGCCACCACACCACCCTGGCTTTACACTTTCTCTTTTGAGCTTTCCTTCAAGATTTGTATCTGTTAGTGAGAAGTTTCCAAATCATTGTAAGGAATGCTTAGCTGCCCTCTCCAACTGATATGAGATCTCACATAAGCTTTCGTAACTTCGTTTTGAATTTACTAAAAAAAGTTTCGTGCCAACGAAGATAGTATTTCTTACTTATATACCTAGGATTGTTTCTTAACTAGCTAACGTGAACTCGAGCGACAAACATATCATATGAGAGAGATAGGGAGAAGATGTCAGAAAATGGTAGCCAAAATGAAAATTTGTCGTGAATGCATACTCATTTCACGTGAAATGCCTTTTTGATGTTCAGAAAGCATGGCAATGAAAAAAACCAGTCTCTTCTTCTGCTTCGACCAACAATCCTCCAGCAAAGTAAAAAAAAAAAAAAAAAAAACATGAACAATAAAATTATACCCACAATTCTTGGAAACATACCCATTTCTTCATCATTCAAAAGCCTTTCTTTCTCTCTTTATTTCTACGTACCCTTTAATGATGAAATGATATCAGTTCTATAATGATGAAAAAGCTCCCACCTTTACAAACCCAAAACCAAAAAGCATAACAAAAACGGTTCCTTTTCGTACTTCCATCTCCAAAAATGACACCTTTCATGATTTTCAACAACCCATGCGCATGAATCTTATAGTGGGAGTTACCATGTTCATATCAATATTTTAGATTAAGCAATCGGTTGTTCCATTGATCACTTTTTACTGCATTACAATCACAGACAGGTAAGAACAAAACCAAAAAAAAAAAAAACAGCCGCAATTGGAATAAGCTGGAGAAATTAAGGATGTTTTTAATCTTGTTCACCGCTTTGGCTCCAGATCTTTATAGCTTGAACTACTGCTTCTTTCACAGATTGAGCATCAATGGCTTCTTCCCCTTGTTCCTCAATCTATAAAATTACAAACACCCATTTTAATCCACACATTAAATTGAATATCATATATTAAAAAAAAAAAACCCGACATTGAAGTGTATGATTAGATGGAAAATTCCATTACTTTAGGTAAATATTCTTGTTAAAATGAATGATTGATTTGACTTTATTGACCATGGAATAATAATAATAAATATATGTTTTTATAATGATGATGATTTATATGCATAATTATAGAAAGATGGGTGCTTGTAGTATCTTACTTCTGCAATAGCTTGTAATTGGAAACTATCTGTACAGGAAACCCTAGCTTCAAGAACATTCAGCCCCAGCTCTTCAAAGGCTTCTAATATCGACACGAGCAGGCCTTGGCAGCTCTTTTCTGAAAATACATTAATGGAAAACCCCTTTGCTAGGCTTTCCACTGTCACCTGCTAGAATGAACAAATGGGTATGTTTTTTTTTTGGTTGTTCTTGAATAATTGAAGGGAAAAAGTTGTTGTTGATTGAAGAAAATACCATGGGATGGATTGAAGTTTGAACGGTTGAGATATCTTGATTCAATCTTTCTACTTTTTGTTTAAGCTCCTCGATGTATTTTGATGCATCCACTATAATCGAGGCTTTGTTGAGCTGCTACACACATAAAAATCATAACTTTTTATGAATGAATTGAGAATCGAATCGAAGAACACGAAGAACACGAAGAACGCGAAGAACGCGATGAACAAAATGAAGAGAAAAAGAGAGGGAAATTACAGCATGAGAATTGGTAATAGAGCGAAGTAATTGGAGGTTGTGATGAAGAGATGCGTTGTTGTGCTCTCTAGAAACCATGGATGGATTGTAGCTTTTTTGTTTGTGTGTTATATGTTTCTTTTTCTTGTGTGTGTTTTTATAAGGGCATGGTGAGGCCTCAAATCTATACCAACTTGTGTTGGCTAGCTTCCTCTACAACCATATATATATATATATATAAGACATGATTTGAATTATACGTATAAGCTTCCTATTATTCCAGCAATAATGTTAAAAATGAGTATATAAAAGATGTGGGGGCAGAAATGAAAAGGGGCTCGTGATGGGAGTGAAAAAAATGGGCATCGAAAGAAGCAACCAAAAGGATGTTTAGTTGTGGGTTTTGAATGCCTCCAAACACTCCTCACGGGGGAGTTTTCATTTTGAATTCTCCATATTTCTTCTTCCTCTCTCTACACGTGCCCCTCCCTTCTGCGTTTCTTCCTTGCCTTCATGCTTCTTACGATCGTCATACCCTTCTTCTTCAATCTTCTTCCTAATTCATATCGTTAATCTCGTCATCCATACGTTCGTTTCGACGTAAAGTAATCTGTGTTTCGGAGCTTAAGAAGAACTTGAAGGAGAAAAGAAAACAATACTACTAGAGAGGAGAACGAAGCACCTTTTTTTAGTAGACGCGTTTTAAAACCTTGAGAGAAACCCAAAAAGGACAATATCTACTTCAAGCTATTACAACCCTAGCAAACGCGTTTTAAAAACTTTGAGAGGAGTTCGAAAGGGAAAGTTCTTGAGGGAAACCCATAAGGGAAAACCTAAAGAGGACAATATCTACTAAGGGTAGACTCAGGCTATTACAACCCCTTAGTAGACGCGTTTTAGCTCTTACAACCGTAGTAAATGCGGTTTAAAAACTTTGAGGGAAGCTCGAAAAGGAAAGTTCAAAGAGGACAATATCTGCAGTGGTGGGCTTAGGCTGTTGTTATAAATACACTTCGAGGTATCTATTCTCTATTCACATGTGTGCCCTTTAATCATTACAACAAAACAATACACACGACACACCAACCTCCTGTACTTCTACAAAATTTGTAGTACAATCCGATTCGATCCATAAAGTAAAATAATATATCATTTAACGACGTAAAAACGAGGGTTTCGATGTTCATATCAGGCTCTCTCAATCAATTTTAACCACGATATTGATTGGATTGAGCGTGACGGGATGCTTATCGATATATATATGATGAATTATGGAAAAAGAGGAAGGCAACAAAATGAACACAGATAAGCTCTTTGTCTGCACTTGTTTCGATAATAACACTAACGCCTATTATCACGACTGTTTCTTCAACAACAAAACAAACCCAGCTTGGAATTATAATTTTTAAAACTGCTCTTTTGTTTTTCCTTTGATTTGATTTTTCACATGCCTGCTTTGTTCTACAGTCGTCCACCCAGACACGATCCCCCTCGCCCCCGCCCCCCTCAATAATGCACGCCCCCAGACACTCCCCTTTTGATCATCATCTGCTTTGCTTTACTGGGTGGCTGGATTCAAGGATGTTCATACTGTAAAATGACACTAAATTTGTCACAATATAAGATTGAAACAAACAAAAGATACCCTTTAATTCTAATCTTGACATAAACCTTAAAAAGCTTTCAAAGAAAAGGTCAACAATACAACACTTTACAACTTTACAACTCAACTTTCGATGTTAAGCTCACATTCTAATCAGTTTTTCATTATCAAAATACGTGCTTAATTAGCATTAAATTATTTAGATTTACCTTTTCTTCCACCCCCACATTCTATGTTCCTCCGTTGCAATAAAGTGGGAGAGACCCTCGTGGAAAGGAACACATTGTATTTGACTGTGGGTGACGCAAGTGGAACTGTAACAGCTTTAGCCCACCGCCACCGCTAACAAATATTATCCGTTTTGGCCCGTTACGTATCACTGTCAACCTCACGATTTTAAAGCATGTCTGCTAGAGAGAGGTTTCCACACCCTTATAAGAAATGTTTCGTTCTCCTTTCCAACCAATGTAGGATCTCACTGAAAGATACATTAAAGTAAATATGTAATTTTGTCTGAATACTAGGAACGCACTGAATAAACTCCTCGATGTTGATGATATATATAACTTAACCATATCCGATTCTATTTTCAAATTTTCAAATTTTCAAATTTCTATGTGTGTGTGTGTGTGGGTATATAAAATTATAAAGTTATCCGTTTTTGTGGAACAAAGTTATAGGATTCTTGTGACTTGCTACAAAAGCTCACGTGAGTTGCTCTTCGGGAAAGTACATTCACATGCAAATGTACAATGGAAACAAAAGTTAATAAAAGTATAAAGTTAGTGATAAGTGCCTCTCTTGTTCACTTTGGTTGGTAAGAATCTCTACAAGGATAATATAAACAACAAAGACAAGCAGCAGTTTGGTTGGGTCACACAGCATGCTAAGAACATCATATGGTATACATAATGAACATTTGATGACCTTATTCTAAACCCAGATGGGTCATTAAATATCAGGAGAAAATGTGGGAAAGGAGAGATTTGAAAAGGGTCGCTCTCAAAGAGCCGTCAGTCTTAGAATTGTAGCAGCTACTCTGCTATCGTCATGAACATATGACAGCTATATGAGTTTTGTCTTGTATGTTCAAACCCAGCATCTTTTTTTTTCTTTCTTTTTCTTCCTAAATGTATAAATAAATGTATCTATTTAGATGGAAACAGGAATTAGGGTGGCCCAAGCAGCAAATAACTCTGTATAAGTAGCAACAAAATGCATAGCATTGAGTTAGGAGACGTACCTTATTGTTGTTATCCTCCACTGATGTTGACAGAAAGATTTCAACATTTCAGGTCACGGGGGCGGTTTGTAGGCTTGGAGATGCATACATTTTCAGTACATATATACATACATACATGCGCACTGGAAGTCGCTTGTCCCATCTTCTTCTTCACATGTTGAGGAACCTGCATATAAATCCAGCAAAGGACCACATATAATGGCACAACAAGCTAACACAGCCATACCCACAACACATTTCATATAACAGCCTTTGTTTTTTTGGATAGTCTCTCATAGGCACACATTAACTCACTAAATGCATTATCTAAGAACAAACACTATTTTTGCACTCTTCGCCTCTTGGGAAGGAGTCCCACATTGGCTAATTTAGGGAATGATCGTGGGTTTATAAGTAAAGAATACATCTCCATTGGTATGAGGTCTTTTGGAGAAGCTCAAAGCAAAGTCCAATATCATATCATTGTGGAGATCCGTGATTCCTAACATAATTTACCTTCTGGAACAGTAATTAAAACACAATCGAATTCTTCTTACGGTAAAAAGGAAAAAGCAATAATCACAATAATATAGAACAGTGAACTCATTTCAGCTAATTCACGGGAGAAATAGTAAACAGATCCTTGGCATGATAAATAGAACAACTAGGCCACGTTTCCAAGGAAAAAAAGGAAGGATAAAAGACAAATTTAGAGAGTTAAAACAAAAATAAATCAGAGGGAGAAATTTCTCCCCCAAACTTATTCATGTAATGTAATAATAATTTTTGCTACTTTCGAGTACGACGAGTTCGGTAGACCCCAGTAAGATCATAAGCAGAAAGGCTCTATGATTCCATATTAGAACACCATAACAATGTATTACTATAGAAGAGGTCAAACTTCTGAAGGCTTCACCCAATAAAGCAATCATATTGTCAAAAAGTAAAAGATCTTCATAGAACGAAGCATGGTCTGTGGCGCTTTTCGTCATTCCCCTAATCCGAATCCTTATTCTTCCTTATCTAATGCTGTACATCATCATACATATTTCAGAACCTGCAGGAGATGAATAATGCAGACAATCATATCTGTAAGTCCCATATACTTTAGCCCCAAATTTAGTTCTTAAGCACTCATTTGCCTTCACTGTTTAATTTGATATCTTTGGCTGATGCGTTTATTTTTCTCCATAGAGATTTGGTCGAGGGGACCGGGGCTTCCATCCGTACCCGTATAACTTAACCGAGGTCCACGTCTTACAGCTCGTAACTCAAATCTGGTACATCATCCGAAGAATTGACCTTCAACCTCAACTCTTCTAGCTTTGCATAAATTTTATCTTTTTCTGGATGTTGTTGATCACCTGCATAAAATTTATGTAATGTACCATTCACAGAGATCCAACTACATCCTGGTTCCTTTTTTACGCCCTGCTCTTTCATCACATGCCGCAAACTAAGTCCGTCTTTGTAACTCCCTGATTCGATATAGGTGTTGGATAAAAGAACATAGGTGGCGGAGTTTTCGGCTTTGAAAGAACGTATCTTCCGAGCAGCAAGCTCTCCCAATTCAACATTACCATGGACCCTGCATGCCCCCAACAAGGTCTGCCAAACCATTTCATTCGGCTCTATGGGCATCTTACTTATAAATTCCATTGCATCGTTTAGACGTCCCACACGACTTAAGAGATCGACAATACAGGAATAATGCTCCATCCCTGGGACCAAACCATAGGTTTCCTTCATTAGCTTGAAGTACTGTAGGCCTTCCTCTACCAGACCTCCATGGCTACAAGCAAATAGAACACACAAAAAAGTAACAGCATTGGGCTCCACACCTAACTGCTCCATCCTCCTAAAGAGTTGAAGGGCGTCATCGACCATACCGTGTTGAGCATGACCTGCTATTATAGCGGTCCATGAAATTGTATCAGCATCAGAGATTTTATCGAAAACCTTCTTCGCCTCAGCCAGACTGCCACATTTGGCATACATGTCAATCAGAGCACTTTGTATGCATTTGTCCATATCCAAGCCAACCTTGCCAATGAACCCGTGGACTTGCTGACCGTACTCGAGCAAGCAAAGGCTAGCACATGAAATAAGCACGCTAGAAAAGGCAAATTGATTGGGTGCAAAACCTTCTTCTCTCATATTTGAGAAGATCTCTATCGCTTTGTCCCATTCAGAACATTGAGAGTAAGCAGTCACTAGGGTGGTCCAAGATACTAAATCTCTTTCTTCCATACTGTAAAAGACCTTCCTTAAATCCTCCAGTGATCCACATTTAGCATAAGCATTAGCCACTGCATTGGAAATACTTATATTATTCACTTCCAATCCTGATTTTATAGCCCTGGCATGAACCTTCTTTCCCAACGACAAACACTTCAAGGCAGCTATAGCATTAAATACACTACAGTAGGTGTAACGGTCCAAGTGTACGTTGTTTAGACACATTTTGGCAAACAATTCCAAGGCTTTTTCATTAAACTCACTCTGTAAATACCCCGAAATCATAGCATTCCACGGTCCATTAACCCGACAATTGGTGAAATGTGAGTCAAAGATAGATCTTGCCTCTTGCAAAGATCCACATTTAGAATGCATATCAATAAGGGCAGTACCCACAAGAGGATTAGAGTCCATACCCAACTCAGAAGCATAACGGCTAATTTCTTTTGCCTTGTTCACATCTCGTAACATACCGATAGCTTTTGCAATGCTGATAAATGTTTGAGCATCGGGTGTTACTCCTTCTCCTTTCATTCTGAGAAAATGATCAAAAGCATCTGAGTAAAGACCATTTGATGTGAACCCTGAGATCATGGCATTCCATGAGACTACATTGACTTCAGTCATGGTGTTAAACACCTCGTATGAATCATCAATCTTCTGTAACTTTGCATACATATTAAGAAGAGCAGTAGACACAAAAGTATGAGATGCAAAGCCTCTAATAACAATCTGGGCATGAACCATTTTGCCCAATTCAATGGACTCCAGGCCAATGCATATCTGTAAGACACCAGAATAAGCAAACTGATCAGGGAAAATATCCTGACTCTGCATTTCACAGAAGAACTCAAACCCATCGTGGAACAAACCATTCTTAGCCAATCCAGCAATTATGACAGTCCATGAAAATATGTTTCTCTGGGACATTTTATCAAACAGGCGACAGGCAGCATCGATATCGGAGCATTTCGAATAAGCGTCAGCAACATGATTAAGCAAAACCAGAGAATCGTGGTTTGAAAATTTTGATTTTAACAAAAACCCATGTACAGTCTTCGCTTGTTTCAGAAACCTTGCATCCACACAACCACGCAGAAGATCAACAAGCGGCTGAATTTCAAGACGGGAATTACTTTTATCAACTGAAACCGAATTGGGAATTTTGATACCGGAGGTTGTAATAGCTTTTTGGGTAGCAGAATGCGTTGTTGTTAAAGATGAATTCCTTATCTGCCAAGATTTTCAGCCATTACCAAAATAAATCTCAATTCTGGAAGAAAAAGAAGAAGAAGAAGCGAAATTGCTTGAGGGAATGAGAGACTAGCCTGGCCATTGGGCGTTCGTGAAGGAAAGACAATGGATTGAACGGGTTGTGCGACCACAAAATTGATGGATAAACTCATAATCGTGTTCTAGTGGAGCTTTAGCTTGTGCAAGCAGCCCCGTTGCCGCCTTCGAATTAGTGGTTCTTTCTGGTTTCAAGTTCATCACTTGGATATATCCAGAAATTTCACTCGATATTTCAAATTATGTTTAGATTATTTTAATGTGACGATTTTTCATTCATAAAAAAAAAAAAAACGGTATTTATTTTAAAAATTAATAAAATATTAAAAGGAGAAAAAATCCATCCATTTAAACGACGCCGCTTCCTTATCATTCCAATGCTTATTTACGACATGTCGTTTTGGGAGACCGACTAATCGTAAGCCCAGGTGGCCGCTAGTTTCGGCATTTCAACCCGCGGGTTTCTGACGGCGCGCACAAGCTTAGGCAGGTCGACGGGACAAAGGCTATTCTCAATGGAAAGTCTTTAACCTTCCTTGGACCAACAAAGCCCATAGTTTGACCGTACTAGTTTCCCCTTAATTTCTCTCCCTGTTTATACTCCTCGTTTAATTCCTCAAGCTCGAAGCAAACTCGAGGATTCTGTTTAAAGATGGCCGATCAGCTTGCTAAGGGAGAGGAATTCGAGAAGAAAGCGGAGAAGAAGCTTAATGGTTGGGGATTATTCGGTTCCAAGTACGAAGATGCCGCTGATCTCTTCGATAAGGCTGCTAACTCTTACAAGCTTGCTAAATCATGTAATTCGCCAAATCATTCTCTGCCAGTACTTTTTTTTTTTTCTTTTGGAGTCCTCTAGATCTTTGTGCGATGCGACTGATTCAATATTTCATGCCCCAACGCATCAACTTGGACTCAACTTTATTGTCTGTTGCTTGAATTAAAAAGGAATTTAAGAGCTGCATACTGATTCTTTTGTTGGAATTTGACCTACAATATTTCTTATACTGAAATTTGAATTTATTTGTTGATTCTGCTTGCAAGGTATGCACCTGCTTTGAACTAGGAGGGTTAAGATTAATGATCTGAAGAATAAATAAGATACTTTTTTGGCAATAAATGCATTTATTTATAGTCAGTTTATGGATGCAACTGCGTTTCCCGTGAGAAAATATGAACTGTTGTCTAGGAATGATGGACGGACACTGGATAAAAAGATTTGGATGTGTTAGCTATCTCAATATCGAATTTGGAGAGTATTGTTTGGGAATGAGTTACAAAAACTGAAAACTATAAGCAGAAGTTCATTAATGGTATAGCCATCCAGTGAGCGAAGGACATAGTTAAAGTTAAATGGTTTGGTTGCAAGATATATCATCCAAATGGATGAATAAGTATGAAGTGAAATTGTTCTTCATATGTTAGTTAAAGTCTCCATATGGATGATGAGATATTGACATTGACGAATTAGATATTCTGAATTCTGTTTTTGGATTTTTCTTAATATTTAAAGGGATTTGCCTGTCGACCCATTAGAGGATATATATATTCGTAATCCCTGGGATCTCTTCAGATTTGCTTTTATACAATACTGTCAAAACCAGGCATGAATTTCTTTGGTTCCCTACGTAGAAGCCTGCTGAACCATCAAAGATTTTTTGAACTAGTTGATCAACACTACTCATTTTAGTATATATTTGAATTCCTCTCTCTTCGATTCCTTCTAATTCAATTTTAGCGGCATTAATCCCTTTGCCCTGTGCATTAGAAAGGATTTCAAAACAGTCATGGTCTCCTAATTTTGTAGTCTAATGATTTTGCTGTCATTCACAATTACCTTACCTTTTCTCACTATGATACCTGTTATGTGGCTTTAATCTCTATGCATGCGGTGTTTTAGGGGATAAAGCTGGGTCAACATACATAAAATTAGCAAGTTGCTATCTGAAGGTAAATGCTTCAAGTGTGTGATAATGCCTATTCCTCATATCTTACCTTCTCTATCGTATTTTTAAAAATGATTTTTTTATAGGTGGAAAGTAAGCATGAAGCTGCTCAAGCTTATACGGATGCTGCCAATGCCTATAAGAAGACATCTATAAAGGGTAAGTCTAAATTTATAATATATCTTGATTGTAGCATGTCATGGGATTATTAAGCCTACATTGTTGATTCATTATATTTCTACTAGATGACATTACACTGGTAGAATTCCTCATCTTACACAGTCCATCTTCATCTGAACATTCACATTCACAACTTTATCAATGGCATTCCAATATTTTCTGTTCTCAAATACTTAATAACGAAAATCACTTCTCAATTACTCATAGAAGGGGGTTGATCAGTTTTCCCAACTCTTGATTTTTTTGTGAACACGTACACTATTCAACTATGTGACCAACTCCACTTGCCTTCTACGTTCTATGTTTTTCTAATGCTCCCTGCTTTCTTCATTAACTTGTTTGCTTATTTTTCAAATAAAAGAGATTGGGATGACTCATGATGCTCTGTAACACGAATTTCAGGTTCTGTTGGAATTGGACCTCCTTTATATGAAAAATCAATTTCTGATAGCATGAATAGAAATCCAAATGGAGAGAATGAAAAACTAACATAACACTACCTCCACATGTTAGATGGTTTGTTAGAATTGGCTTTTCTTTTAGTTTTATTTCTCTGTCCAAATATTCTTGCTCATGAGTGAATCTTTTGAAAATTGTCTTATTTTATTTTAATTTTTTCTTTACCTGATATTAGTTCTCTCTGTTAATATAAGTTGCCAACTCAGCAGGACGCAAGAAATAGCTCTCAGGTTCTCATATTTTCTCGTCAATAATGTAAATCCAGATATATTTTTGTGTTGGCTTAACCTGTTTAAAATTTAAATCATCTGCTATAATTAACCATGTTATTCACCATTATGTTGGAAGTCTAGAAATTTGTTGAAGCTAATTTTTTTTTGTTGTATTGTAGAGGCCATTTCATGCATGGAGCAGGCAGTAAATCTGTTTTGTGATATTGGAAGGCTCAGTATGGCTGCAAGATATTTGAAGGTGCATGCTTATGATACCTAAACTCAGCTCTTTAGCTTGGCAGAATCGTTTAGGAAACTAATTACTCAATAGTGCCTTTGGCTTTCTTTTTATAGGGCCCCTTTCTTTTGCTTCTGTCTCTACTTTGCCTGTAAGGGATTGTTCAGGTTGTAATTATCGTTAGTTATGTAGGAAATTGCTGAACTATATGAATCAGACCAGAACATTGAACTTGCTATTGGTTACTTTGAGAAAGCTGCCGACTTTTTCCAAAACGAGGAAGTAACAACATCTGCGAACCAGTGCAAGCAGAAAGTGGCGCAGTTTGCTGCTCAGTTAGAACAGTAAGCATTTCTTCTTATACTATTTTTGTACACTTTCTATCTATTAATTATTACTCCTGAGTGGTCATGGATTGGTTAAGTTCTCAATCATATTTTGATGTTTTTGAAAGCAATTGACGTGGCTATTAATGTATACCTTGTGGTTAAACTCATGTACAAGGAAAAACTATTACACAATATCCTTAGTGTTTTTCTTAATAATATTTGTATTTCAGTGGGAAATATATCTAACAGTAATGTAAACAGAAATGATTTATATACTAAGGAAATTTATTTTTGAATTCTAAGCTTCAATAGTGCACATGAAGCCCTGTGTCCATGGTGTGGCTTCTATCTTTTAGTCGTGAGGTAGTTGGTAATCAACTGTGAATTTTCTGTAGATACGAAAAGGCAATTAAAATATATGAAGAGATTGCTCGACATTCACTCAAAAGTAACTTGCTAAAATATGGAGTGAAAGGACATCTTCTGAATGCTGGCTTATGTCAACTCTGCAAAGGTGATATTGTAGCCATCACTAAAGCATTGGAGGAATATCAGGTTCAATTCTCAGCCTTCAATCTTCATGGTGTATATGTACCTTATTGCAACTCTCATTTAAGTGTTCTGCATATTGTTTTACAGGATTTAGATCCAACTTTTTCTGGCACGCGCGAATGTAGACTTTTAGCTGTAAGTTGTTTAGATCTTCAATTGACGTTTTATTTACTGCTTCCGTTCTCATCGATATGCATTGTTACGTAAATTTCATGATTGAGGCAGATAATTATCATCTCTTTTCATTTAGTTTGATTGCAAGTTCAGCTACCTCGACATTTCCACTTGGATTTTTATTTCATTCTTGCATGTTATGTGTGGCTGTCTTCAGATTACTACGATTTCAATTAGATACTTCCTTGCATTTTGCTATCACTTTTTTTTTTACTTTTTTTTTTTTTTTTGGATTTTCAATCATTGTTCTCTCTTGAGCTGAAAAAGTGCTTTATCTGTCAGGATATTGCTAGTGCAATTGATGAAGAAGATGTTACGAAGTTTACTGACGTGGTTAAGGAGTTCGATAGCATGACCCCACTGGTGAGTATTTGTGACGTTACATTGCATTATAAACTCTGAAGTATCCAATTTGGTTGATAGAAATTGATAATACCGAGCGATTCTCGTGCTGAAAACTTCATGAGTGTCGCATAGATTAAGGTTTCTGCACTTTTAGCATAAGCATTCACGACTTTACTTTTGTAGAAAAAGCATTGAATGAAGATAATTATTATTACTAATATACCTTTATGATATTACGCTTGGTTTACCAGGACCCATGGAAGACAACTCTGCTGTTGAGAGTGAAGGAAAAGCTGAAAGCCAAGGAGATGGAGGAGGATGACCTTACCTAAATTTCTCCATTATAAATTGTTTTGTTGTGTCACGGTTTGTTGATTGCAGCACTATATATGATGAGATTTATGTAAATTTTCACCACATTTGTAATGCCTGAGATTCTAAAAAATTACCTTGTTTCGGGCTCAGTTTGCCTGAGATTCAGTTTGCGTGCATGAGTTTGTGTAGTTTTCTATTCGAAACTATGCTTTCCTTTGACTTCGCTCGAATACCAATTTGAGATAATTGACAAATCCCAGCGTTAATTGTACTCCTTCCCTTCTTACTTTGACCGGTATTTTTTTGGGGGCTCAGCCTCCTTATTGGCACATTGCCCGATTCTGATACCATTTGCAACTACTCAACCCCACTTGCCCGATTCTGATACCATTTGCAACTACTCAACTCTACTGTTTGCAGATATTGTCTTCTTCAGACTTTTTCTTCCTGACTTTTTGTTAGGATTTTAAAACATGTCTGTTTTGAAGAGATTTTCATACCCTTATAAAGGTACGTTCCACTCTCCAATCGATATGGAGTCCCACATATATTTATTACAGAAGGTTTACGTCTTAAATTCCTACTCTCTTCCTAAGTTGATATTCAATTTGTCTTTACAAGTTGTGGGGCAAGGAAGCCAACGAGCTAACTAAAGTTGCACCATGATTTGATTGGCATCTATTATGAAAGTCGTCTTTTAAATCGTTAATTATTGTCCATTCAAACATAATTTACCTATCTTAAAAATCAAAAGTTTATAAAAAAGAACCATAACCACTTGAGTTATCAATTTTTTTTCTTAATTTTTGTAGTATTATGATTGTTGTCTTGGAAATAGAATATAAAAGGTATGAGAGAAGATGTCCTTTTTCTTTCTTTTATCTCTCATCTCAATCTTTTGAAAATTAAAGTGGGGAGGAATCTCCCTTACTAAACTTCTTTTGATTATATTTTCTCCTTTAATCCTAATAAGAAGGTTGGGTATCACATAAAGTAGACATTTTCCCTTCTCCAGCTCCACCGTGCAAAAACAAAAACAAAAACAAAAACAAAAAGTTGGAAGTTCTTGCCTTTCTTCAAAGGAGACCCTCATCCATCAAGAGTTGATTCATATGTAGATATCTACATCACTGGGAGAGAAGCATCAGCATTTGAATACAGCCACTAATAATGAAGAATACATATTATAAATGACATCTTTATGTCACCAAACCCATAATTTAAACCATTTATTGTAAAGTGTGAAACAAAGCCAACAGCCTACGTTTGGTATATCAATAATGGAAGTTTCGGTCTCAGAAGAGGAAAAAGAAAAAAAAGAAAACCGGAAAAGGCAACTCGCTCTCTGGCTGCAACTTCCAGATGCCTCCCTCTGAAAGGCAGTGGGGTCAATGGATGCCTCGCTTGTAAGCTTGTAGCGACGTCGTTCGTTGCGGAGCCAAGGCCAAATTCTACCGGCACCCATCATCGAAACTCGCTTTCTGGTTTGACCATTGCCCTTCTCTCTCTTGACTCTTAGTTTATCGAGGAAGTTGGGTCCTTACAACGCCTTTTTTTTTTGCAGTATGTGGTGGTGAACAGGTCATTCTGCTTTAACCTTCAATAATTTTTATTGAAATCGGATAGCTGAGCTCCTCTGTTCTCGGAAGAATCCTCGTGGAATCTGCTAATTTTCAGTTTTTAGGTAAGTTTTATTGGCCCTGACTCGTAAATTTCCCATTCAGTTTGTGGGTTGTTCTACTTCTTCTGGAAACGAACTCCCTATGCTGAACTTTGGTAAGGTATAAGTAAACTTGTATGGTTTGGGGGAATTAGTGAATTGGGTATCTCAATCATTCTGTTTATGGTGTTGGTTTGATTTACCTTGCTGGGTTAGCTTTTGTTTGGACTGTCTATACCATTCGCCAACACAACAGCTTACTATATTATTGATTCTTTCTACTTTACCATGGCATGATGATTCTCATCATAAAACTGGATTATTCTTGGGGATTTTCTTGAGCTTCCATGTTTCTAGTTTCTTGGGGTTAATGGATTGCTGGTTGTAATGAGTTCATACACAAAGGCTTTTCTCTTACGATCCATTTGATGGATATGTGAACTGATGCAGCATTTTTTGGTACTGTCTGTAGCAATGGCCTCAACCAACGATAGAAATGGCAATGGTGGAATAGAAGTATCTAATAGCAAAGAAGGAGAAGCTCAAAATGCTTTCAACTTCTCTACATCTCAAAAAGTCCTATTGCATGAGGAAGTCACACAAAGACGATCCCCTATCTCCATTACTGTGGTGACTCCTATTAAGAAAAGTTTCTTCAAATTTGGTTCAGCATCTGCTAGGTTCCAGCAGATTGCCAAGGAGAAGGACGACATGTCCCGTTCTGTGCGTTTTTCAAGTGGTCATCATTTCCGAGAACGTCTAAGTGAAGTACTTTCTAAGAAAATTGATTGGGATTCACTCCTGAACATGAGCAAGACATGGATCAGAGACCCATTGAACATAGCTCTTTTCATTTGGATAATTGGTGTTGCTGTGTCTGGTGCAATCCTGTTCCTTGTCATGACCGGGATGTTAAACGCTGCATTGCCGAAAAAATCCGTAAGAGATGTTTGGTTTGAAGTCAATAATCAAATTCTGAATGCATTGTTTACACTTATGTGTCTGTACCAACATCCAAAACGGATCTACCATCTCATACTTTTATCTCGATGGAAACGCGAAGATGTTACTAAACTTAGAAAGCTTTACTGCAAGGATGGGACTTACAAGCCTCATGAATGGACGCATATGTTGGTGGTTATAATTCTCCTCAACGTGAACTGTTTTGCTCAGTATGCACTTTGTGGTCTGAATTTGGGTTACAGGAGATCTCAGCGTCCAGCCATAGGAGTAGGAATATGCATATCTGTTGCAATTGCTGCACCAGCCATCGCTGGTGTCTACACTATAATTAGCCCCTTGGGGAAGGATTATGATTCTGAAATCGACGAGGAAGCGCAGCTTCCAAATCAGACGGTTAATGGTGATCAACAGCAACCGTCTAGGTCGAAATCACTAGAGAGAAGATATTCGCTTGCAACAAGAGATGAACACAGAATTATCGAGACGAGTCCACAGTGGAGTGGTGGAATACTCGACTTTTGGGATGATATATCTCTAGCACACCTTTCCCTTTTCTGTAGCTTTTGTGTATTTGGTTGGAATATGGAGAGACTAGGCTTTGGAAATATGTATGTCCATATAGCAACTTTCATGCTGTTCTGTATGGCTCCTTTCTGGATTTTTCTCTTAGCTGCTGTAAACATTGATAACGAAACTGTTCGGACGCTTATGGCGGTCACCGGGATTGTTCTTTGTGTATTTGGTTTACTCTATGGCGGTTTTTGGCGGATACAGATGAGAAAGAGATACAATTTGCCAGCATATAGCTTTTGTTTTGGCAAGTCTGCTGTGGCTGACTGCACTCTATGGCTCTTCTGTTGTTGGTGCACTCTGGCACAAGAGGCACGCACTGGAAATTCATATGACATAGTACAAGAGAAGTTTTGCAGAAAACAAACAGAGGCAGGGGGGAGTAAGCAGGTCCATGGTGAAGATAACACATCCATATCAGGTTCTCCACAGCCAAACATCTCCAGCCCATCTAAGATCATTGCAGGAGGGTCTCCTGTTCCCATCTCAAAGGGCTATTACAGTCCAGAAAGTGCTTTTACTTCAGTGAAACAGGAACTCGAAGAAGGTGCAGATAAAACTATGATGCCTCCTTCGCCTCCTTTGATTCGGAGAGAAGCGACGTAACCCGGTTGAGGTAAAGGCTTGCATTTGTGGTATGTGGATGGATTTAGTGTTTTTTTGTACTATTTTTGTGTGTTTATAATGAATTGGAATTGCCTCCTTATTCTTGAATGTCTTTTACACGTAGAGAGCTCTTACTGAAAGCCTGAAGTTTGTATCATACTCATATAATTTTGAGTTTTATTCAAATATCCACTTTGGCCTTTTTCGCATATTGTGTACTATGATCATCGTTTTTTCTGGTTTGGCTCTGCTCTAAGAAACATGGTTTTTCTGTAACCGCTTAAGTCCATTGCTAGTAGATATTGTCCTCTATCTTTGAGCCCACTGTTAGTAGATATTGTTCTCTTTAGACTTTTCCTCCTGGGTTTCCCTTAAAAGTTTTTAAACGCGTATGTTAGGGAGAGGTTTCTGTACCCTTATAAGGAATGTTTCGATCTCTTCTCCCATCGATGTGGGATCTCACAATCCACCTCCCTTAGGGGCTCGACGTTTTCGTTGGCACACCGCCCGGTGTCTGGCTCTGATAGAATTTGTAATAGCCCAAGCCCACCGCTAGCAGATATTGTACTCTTTCGGCTTTCTCTTTTGGGCTTCCCTTCAAGGTTTTAAAACGTGTCTACTAAGAAGAAGTTTTCACACTCTTACAAGGAATGTTTCATTTCACTCTCTTACCGATATAGAATCTCACAATCCACCCCCTACCCACAATGTTTCGTTCCCCTCTCTAACTGATGTGGGATCTCACAATCCACCTCCCTTGAGGGTCCAGCATCCTTTCTAGCACACCGTCTGGTGTCTGGCTCTAATACCATTTGTAACTGCTCAAACCCACCGCTACCAAATATTGTTCTCTTTGAGCTTTCCCTTCTGGGCTTCCATTCAAGAATTGAAAACGTGTCTGCTAGGGAAGTTCCCACCCTTATAAAAAAATGTTTTGTTTCACTCTCCAACTGACGTAGGATCTCACACGGTTTGAAACAATTCAAGCAAAGAACTAACAACTGTTGAGCGGTTAAAAAGCTGCTTACCAGACTCCAGAGGAGCTATGGTGAAGCCTCACAGATAGCAGATTTGGTAATAATAGCAACCAAATCTTCTTGAAAACCCGTATTCTTCTTGTCTGTCAACATCAACATCAAACAAAATTTAAGGATTAGAAAGAACTGTGCAAAATTTATACCCTTGTCAGTGACTTCTGCACGTACTTCATCTCAAAATGAGATATTATCTTCTTTGAGTTTTTCCTTTCGGACTTTCTCTCAAGGTTTTAAAACGCATCTACTAAAGAGAGGTTTTTACACTCTTATAAAGAATGTTTCGTTCCACTCTCCAAACGATATTGGATTTCACACAGTTAAAAAGTCTACAAACGGGCCCCTCATAATGTTACAACCATAGGTCATTTTAAGCTTAGACCCGCTTAAATTTACTTCAAATAACTCGAGAACCTTCAATTAATAGATATTGTCCTTACTCCAAGTGTTTGCTGTCGGAGAAGTGCCCTTACAACACTGTCCCACACGCTGTTCAAAGAATTTAGCCACACCCGTCCTCCATCGAATATGCTTCTTATAAACTGTTCATGTTGGCTCATTGCAATCAGCATCACACAATATATGCTCTGCTAACACTTGTGTTGAAGTAAATAGTTTGTATCATCAGTTATTACAAGTGCTGTTCTTTCTCTGAAAAGAAAAATATCATGAACACTGTTACTGCTGTGCATTTGTCCATTGATTTGTATCTGCATTGGCAAGCATGGAAAGGAAACAGTGTTTGTCCATTGATTTGTTGATGTTGTCTGTATCCCAACGACAGATTAGTTTCGAGGTCAGTGATGGGTCGTTTTCATGGCCATAATTGGTGGAGCTGTCGTATGAAATGTCTGTAATGGAGTTGGATTTAGTGGCCATCGTAAAAGCTGTAACATCACCCATTTGCTGATCGTTCACATTCCAACTCTGCCATTATTCCTCACAAATTGGGTTTATGACACAGTCTAGTGTGTGGGATATGCGCATACCATAATGTTCATTATTTGTTTTTTTCTCTCCCTCTCTCACTTCTACTCTGTCTTCAGGACCACCTAGTTTTCGCCGCCCTTAACTTTCAACCGTCGGATAAATGAGATTGAGGATGAGATTATATTTCTCGTCATAAGCTCTCATGGCTTTGCCTTAGGCTTTCCCAAAGCTTTAGGCTTCTCCAAAAGTCCTCGTTACCAATGGAAATAGTATTCTCCACTTATAAACCCATGATCATTCCTTAAATTAACCAATGTGGGACTCTCTCAATAATCCTCAACATAATATATATATATATATATATACACCATGTTGGGGTTTAATTTTAAGATCCATCTGATGAAGATCATGTGGTCCAGAATCGGCCGTGATGGCCCCATCAGTGACAGATGAACATGGGCTGTACTGTATAAAGCAATCTTATATTCACACAAATAATTCATTTGGCTTTATTTAATTATGAAAGGCTCCATTTTTCTTCCATTATTTACCAAACTGCTTCATTATTGAGTTTGGTCGGTTTGTTGAATAATTACTCCATTTTTACTTCTTTTTTTTTTTCTTTCTATTTCTAAATTTATTTTATAAAATAATAAAAATTGTAAATTCACAGACATGGGAAATTATTATTAAGTTAGAGATTAATTATATGAAAAAAAAAAAATAGAGATATTGGAACAGTCCTTTTCCTGTGGAGAAGTCAAAAAGGAAGCCGCCCCCTCAAATCGCTTATCTTTTTTTAAATTAAATAAATGGTTTTTATTTATTTAAAAAAAATGAGAAAAATACATCTCCCCCTCTACTTTATATTAGTAATTAATCTTTAAAAAAAAAGAACAAAATCCAATGCCTAATATCCTATCAAGTTGTCCACCAACTTATACAAAAGCTGACATATGTGTCAGGAACTCCATCAGGAACGGGCTCACATAAGTAATTTGACCCACCATCAAACAGAACCCCGTAAACCTATGAACCTATTGATTTTGGAAGGTTTCATATGCCCATAACAACTAAGGGTATATCCTATGCTCCCTTTCAACGTATATTACAAAAATGGATGGGAGAATATGGTATCCATACTATACCCATTCCCACCCAACAACAAGCCTAACTTCAATCCTATTTGGATTTTCTTTTAATGCTCGTTTATTTATTTATTCTAAGTCTATGCAAATAATAATGACACAAAATTTAGAACTTTTAATGTCAATAGCTTCATAACGATTGAAATGACTTTATAAACGCTAAATATATTAATAAAATAAAAGTGTGACTCCTAATAGATAGTGTAAAGTAGGGTTTAGGGTAATCTCATAAACCTTTTTTCTTTTTTTCTTTCTGGTCAACTGGAGTTGGCTTGACCATTCTCCATTTTCGCTTCCCTGCATCGCGCTTCATAAAGCAAACCCATATCCACTAATCAGAAAATGCCACGTCTCCACTCAATTGAGCTGAAATTACCAAAATGGACAAATGTATTCGCCATGCGTTTTGATTGGCGACGTGTAAATCTCCAAAATAGATGAGGATGTAGAGAATTCTTTGTCCAGATATGCTCGTTCCTATAAATACCCTTTCCACCCCGTGGAAGCCTCACCGGTTCTCTTCTGGTTGTGAACACTGTGTTGTTAATCTTCTCCACCGTCGTTTATCAAAATCTTGGGAGTCCGAGGCTTAGGCTAAGGCAAACTTCTGCAAGAACTGGCTAACTCTCAGGGAATTCTGGAGGAAGAAGATTCCAGTAATCAAAGGGTGGTTCTTGCCCTATATGAGGCCTTGAGCTCTCGAAACGTGAACACCGTTCACCAAATCCTCGCCCCTGATCTCGAGTGGTGGTTCCACGGTCCGCCATCGCACCAATTTCTGATGCGCCTTCTCACTGGAGCCTCATCCGACGGCCAATCCTTTCAGTTCGTTCCTCAATCAATCACATCCTTCGGTCCCACCGTCCTCGTCGAAGGCTGCGATCCTAGCCGTTCCATCTCCTGGATCCACGCTTGGACTGTCACGGATGGGATAATCACACAGGTCCGTGAATATTTCAATTCCTCTCTCACCGTTACTCGTCTCGGAGATCCAACCGACTCACCGTCGTCCTCTGCCTCGTCGCTGTACCATTGCCCTTCCATTTGGGAAAGTAGTCTGTCCAATCAGGTCGGGAAATCGGTGCCTGGCCTCGTCTTGGCCATTTAATCAAATACCAATCTCTCTGGTTTCCATCATAACAAAATAAATCTGAAAAAGCTCCAGAGAGATGTAAGAAACATAGGGTGTGTGCGTGTGTGCTTTGTTTGAACTGTCCCGTCGCGTCGATTGCTTTGCTGTTTACAATTTCTGTGAGGTTTTATATACTGTCTGTGTGGTGATTGGGTAAACGCCATGGAAATGACATCCAATTGGCTAATTCCCGACGTATTTGTATTCGTTTCAATAAGGACACGTTCCAATGTTTGTCTTCAAAAAGCCTCTCATATTCTCAATCTTTTCCCCTTTCTAGTTTCCTTGTGTATTGTGAATGACGTAAACTCTGGTTCGTTGGGTGTCTACGGCCATGGATTCTGGCTCAAAGGAACTAAAAAATTTGCAGAATTTAAGAGGGGAGGATAAATGGGTATTATGTTTTATGCAAATCTGTGCAAAACGTAAATGAAACGTGAAGAAAATATGCCGATTTTTTTTGGATAACGTCGAAAAACAGCCTTCCCAATAGAATGGAAGGAGGAGACTAACTAGTGTTTTTGCCTGCCACGTGTACGGTTCGATGTGATTTGAGATCCAGAAGGTTCTCGGACAGTCCATCAGCGGTGCGGGTCTTGGAATATGACAAGTAGGATGTCTGATCTTCGAGATCAGACCGTCCATATTCCTCAGAATTGGCGTCTGTGTGGGGCTCTATCACTCTTGACCGTCTGATCTTTGTGTTTATTTAAGTTTTGAATAAAGAAATGATTGCTGACTCATCCAGCACTTAGATTAATTTGTATTTTATTTTTATTTAGTAACATTGAAGTAGTAACCTTTTTAAGATTCTTACACCGACAGTCATTTCTGAGTGTTGTAAAACGAATAATAAAAAGGTAAGAAATGAAGCAAAGATATTTGGCAGGGAAAGTAGACCATGTTCACGACAAAACTTGAAGAGTGTACCAAGGGGGACAGAATTCAGCAATGGCCCTGCCTGCCACAAAGCCACCCCTCACTCAAATGATATTATTTCCAGATTCTTCTCCACCTCGCTCAAAGAATCTCTGCTTTTTTGAGCTCAAAGGAATGAATGAATGAATGAATCCAATTCCTACTTTTCCTCAGATTCATGCATTTGGATCAGGAATTGATCAGAATGGCTAATGCAAGCTTTTCAGAACGAGAAATTCTTGGAATCGGAGGATTTCATAATGCTAATGGGTCTTGGTTTTCTGGCTATAGGTGGTGGAATTGAAGGTCTGTTTGCATTGTCAGGAGTGGAGTGCATCAAGAAAACCTAAGCTCTGTGTTCAATGTCTCATCAAATGGTTCAAGTTTTCATAATGTTCAAGGCAATCAGGCCCCCTTTAGGGTTGTTCTTTGTTCTCAAAGTTCTTCAGAAAATTAGCATAATTGCAACTCTATGGCAAGGTTATGAAGTCAACAACATTAATATCTAGATTCTTTTGGAAACGGAAGTGAGACTAGGTACAAATTTACATCAACTAAACGCAGACAAACAGAGCTAAATTTGAACAGATCAAGTTCTAGCCTCTGTACATAAACGATGTGGAAAACCTAGATCAACAACGATTTAAAATGGTTCCCGAGTTCTGATGAAGAAACGTACTCGATGAGTTGGAGATTCCTCGTTGAGTCTATCGCGGTTGGTGAATCGTCCTCGGAGTCACTTTCACGTTCACGATTTTGGGGGCCTTTTGAGCATACCTAGGAACCTCCGCTCCAGTTCGAGCCTTATGCCATTTGAACGCTCCCATTGGAACCAAATCCTTGGAAAACTCCAATTCCTCCTCTTCCTCTGCAGAAGAAATCAGAAGAAACAACAGATTAGTGATCTCGATTAAGAGACGGGAAAAACTTGACTCGATTTGAGATCTTACGTTGACAAGCGAAGTCCTCGAGGAAATTCTCGAGATCCGGAAGGACAATTTCATCATTTTCTAGAAATGAAAGATCGTTTTGAGGATCTTGAAAGCGCTCTTGAAGCCAGTACTCACGAAACCACGGCGACGACTGGATGAGATCCCACCACTGGTCGGAGAAATCCTCCACCGTCCTGTAGGCCATCGGAACGAACAATGGAGCGTTAGGATTCAACATGGAAACGGAAGACGACGAATTTGTTAGAGCAACCACATCCATAGCCACTGCTTGCTTAAGCTCTGTGGAGAACTGAATAGAAGCTTGAAGTTGAAGACGAAGGTTTATCCAAAGCGTGGGATGAAATATATAAAAAAGAAAAAGTGAATAGCACTCAGGGTTTAGTTTTATTACGGAAATGACACTGTTTAAGTGCAAAATAAAATAAATAAATAAATAAATAAGAAATTGTAACATCATTTTATAATATTAAATTATATAACAAATTGAAAATTGAAAATTAAAAATAGATCTTAAATAAGAGAACTAAAAGTTTATGTCATTAATGAGAGAGAGAAAGAGGTAGTTTTTTAATATTATTTTAATAAATTGATTCCAAGAATTTACTCCGGGCTTTCGTGCTGATCCATAAACCCTAGCACTATCCACAACGAACACTCCACGTCATTGTTCTTATCCTAAAGGGACTGTACCAGATGCCCTTTTTGCTCTCTTTTTCACCAACCAGGCCCCACCGCCCACCGCCCACCTCACGCAACTGCACAAATTTTGATAAATAGTGCGAGTGGAAATGATACACTAGAATCAACCTCAAAAATGTTGAAAAGCAACCTTGTTTTAAAAAAAAAAAAAAAAAATTAAAGAAATAACGGGAGACTTCTTTTATTCGTGAGATTTGCATTTAGTTTTTTTATTAGGTTTTTCTAATTTTTCAATTTTGAGTTTTCTTTTCGTTTAATCCCTAAATTTTAAATTTTAAGATTTTACCCTTAACATTTCACTATAACTATAAGTGATCATTAGTGTTAATGTATATTAGTTAATTTAAAAGAGTTTATTCAATTATGATTATATAATTTTTTACTAATTTTTCAAAACTATTAAAATTAATTTAAAATTTTCACAAACTAATTATCTCTAAAAAAATCGGTGCTACTGATAATAGAGATAAAAGTATAAAACATTGAACCTTAAGGAATAAAAACTTAACTCAAAACTAAAAAGCAATAGACATGTTTACAAGAAAGTAAAATGATATCTTAAAAGATAAACAAATATAGTTTTATAGAAAAGAAACAAGGTTATGATAAAATGAAAAAAAAAAAAAAAAAAAAAAAAAAAAAAAAAAAAACCTCTTTAAACAATGTATTGAAAAATAACGATTATCAAATAATCCATTTGTTCAAAATTTATCAAACATCTACCCAACTTTCTCTCTACATGGCCTTCATCACTGGGAAACTTTTCTTAAAGAAGTAAATATTATCAAACCTATTTTGCTTTTTATACATTTAAAAACACAAGAATACAAAGGTTCTTATCAAACACGTTTAATTTTTGTTTGTGAAAAAAAAAAAAAAAGCAAAACTAGTTAAAAAAGAAAAAAAAAAACATTATCAAATGGGCCAAGATAAACAAATATTAAGGATCATCGGTCTCCTTTTCAATCCTAAAATGATTTACCCTGCCTTCTAAGGAGGATTTGTTCAAATTAGATAGTGAGAAAGCCCTACCAATTCAATATATCAATTCGAGCTCCGACTTTTTGTTTCCTGAGAATGAGGCAGTCGCTGGCAATCTCTCTATCAGTAGCACTATCACACGAATAATTATATTATAACAAAAGAGGAGAGAGAGAATAATAAAAGGAACTAATCCACAAATAGTATACGTAGGTTGATTAAATCTTCATTGTAACAAAACTCATAATCCTACACAAATTACGTATCAGCAATCTGACGGGGAAATTTACGTAACAAAACTCAAGAAAAGAATGATCGAAATCAGAAATCTGCAAACCACCTTAGAATGTTTGACGGGGGGATCATCACAACCTGATTCCATGGAACGCTGGCAAGACAGCAATGAGGGGGTCGCCATAGCCAACAGCTTCTGCAAACCATAATAAAATAGAATTAAGGGGAACTCAGTGAACTTCAGGTTCAACCTTAGTTCAGAATTTTGAGGAATTGCATAAATATAGCAAGATTTTAACACTTCCGCAATTTAAATAATAATAATAATAATAATAATAATAATAATCAGAGCACATTAAAGCAACCATGGTCCATGGAAGGGACCATAAAATTAATTTTCAATACTGAGATGTTCGTAGCACTTCTCGACTGTTTGAATAAACAGGATAATCGTACCTCCTTCCCTGAAGAGAACCTTCAATACTTCTCCAGCCACATCTGTCTGCTCAACAATGAATTGAGGATGAAAATTAGCACCAATGGATGCTTTTGCTGCTATAGAGGTCTTGCACAAAAATATTGCATTGAAAGGTTCGCATGTACCTTTACAGGAAGCTCAGTGCCAAACTGATCCACGTATCCAATTACTTGTCCTTCTTTTATCATGTCATTCTGTGCATGAAAGAAGCCGCCATATCATGAACTAAGTGATTTTTTGCTAATTTGACAAAAATGTTATCTAACATTGCACAAGGTTCTTGGAAAGTCATAAACATATTAGCATGACCGAGGATAGTAAGAATTAATGTTCTATAGCTTCGTTTTAGGGTGAGATGATTATTCATACATCCCTATCAATTCAACGATATTTCATACAAACTGAGAAATAAAAAAAAAAAGCAGCTCTAATTGAAGCAGGTTGATCATTCATAGAACAGATCATTTGTTCCAATGATTGATTGTACTTTTAAAGCACTCATCACTAAATGATAGGTTCACGCTTCCACCCCTCCACTTGGATGTTTATATAGGCACTTTTACTGTCAAGTATTTTATTGGGCCAGGTTGTTCCAGTTAATCTGAAGAATAAGCAGATAAAAGCTTTTTTTTTTTTTCTTCCGAAGAAAAAGAAGATCCGAGCTATCCAAAGTTTTCCAACTGAAGTGACAGGATCCTCTCCCTTGATTTAACAATTTGAAAGTTAAATAACTTATTGAAAATAAAAAAATTAGGCTTGAAAGCAATACCTCTTTGCAGATAGGAGGCTGCTGCTTTCCTTTAATTGTTCTGCCCCTTCGGAAAGATCCAACCTAGTGAAAGCAGAAGCAAAATTTCAATTAATAGGATTTCTCAGATTTTACTATTCTTTCTTTCGGATGAAACAGAACCTGACACATTAATGCATTACATACCGTAGGAGAAGATACCAGAACGTATCCTTTTGATCCAGATGCCTCCAAAGCTGCTATCTTTGACGACTTCTCTAAGGGAACATTGGTAAAAGGAGTTATTTTCTCTGGCAAATTATTTGGAGGTGCTGATGCAGTAGGAGCTGACTCAATCATGGGTTTTGATGGAATTGGCGGAGGTATTGTCGGAGAAATGGCAGACAGAGGAGCTCTTACCACTCCAATATTCCGCTTCAAATGCATTTCAAACTCGCCAACCTGTAATAGATAACAGAGTGAAGGTCAATTCAAGTGTAAATTGACTCAACTACATCTTTATGTCCCTGAAACTTACTCCTAGGCTAAAGAAAAGAGAATTAAAGAAATTTTAAATGCAGCATCTGTTTTTTCATTGATTGAACAACCATGTGATGTATATCATTATAAGAGTCTCTCGTACAATGTTCTTTTCATTCTCAATAAAATCATGATATTAGGTGAAGGATAAACCTAAAAAAAAAAGAAAAAAAAAAAAACTCTCAACTCTGTGTGGCTGTTCAAGTACCAAAAAGCATTATACAAAATTGGAGTTTCAATAGACCTTTAGCTTTAGTTCAGCAATCTCTGTTTCATCACAAACCTCCAACACCAAAGCCTGATGATTTGAAACAGTAGATACGTCAGTTCATGTCAGAAGGATAGAACGTAAATGTTCAAAAAGGTACAGACAAGACAATATTACGATTATAATTAGGTTTAAGTGCAACATCCAACTTCTCAACTGTAAGAGAATAATATGAACTTCAGCAAGACATTATGAATAAACAGGGCACAAGACCTACGGTTGTCCTTTGTAAAGGACTGAATAAAGCACTAAGCAAGTTACAAAAAAATTACAGAAAGAAAAATGATAAAAGCTTTTTTTATATAATGGGATCATTCCAAGGCACTCTAATTCAGTACCAATTGCAAGGTCCATCATATGCACATATAGGCCATAAAGGAGAAGCTCATAACATGAATTCAGTAAGTCCAGTCATACGAATTTCAGATGAAGTTATAATGTTCTAATGAAGAGGGATGCCCAAAATTAGGGGAAAAAACCGGAACAGAAGATCAAATTTAAACTCACTTCAAATCCATTAGGAAAAGTTACATTAGCTGCAGGCTTCTTCAGTACTGAACCGTCAAGTACGCTGTCTGCCAATATCAAGTTGAAGGTACAAAAGTCATTAAAGATGTAACTGGACAGCTGAATCAATGCATATCTATATTTTCAGAGCAAAATGTAAAGAACCATCACTATTAAGAGAAACAAAAGAGTAAAGTTACGCCTGAGAAACCAAAATAGTTCACCATGGATGAAATACTTTAACTACTCATGCATAATTAAGCCATCTTTGACAGGGGTATGATTTCATTCTACTCGAGTAGAATGCACATAAATATTTTCTTGGGCCAGTTATATTTTGGAGGGACAATTTTGAAATTTCCTGCATAGGTTTCTTAGAATGGGACCGATAGCCCTACAATAAGGAGCACTTTGAGGCGGAGAGAGAATTACTGTACAAGAGGGGAGATAAGCGACAAAGATTGGTAGGGAAAATTAAGTCCTGGATGTGGGAGACAGCATGACTTGAATTTCTTATCAATACGTGTCCTTAAACCAGATTGTACCTCTAGCTTTCTTCTTAATTTAGCAGAAATATAGAAATTATTTTCCCAAACCGAGCCTAAAGGTATGACTTTATAAATTAACCAATATGATGCATATAATGATCAAACAAATTGCCACATCAGTAGCTAGCATTAGAAAGCATAATATTTATAATCACATTATAGTTACTATTCTTTTTCATGCTTCCTACTACAATGGATAAGAACAGCTAGGAAGAACAGAATTTAATCACAGAACTCAACCATACTGAAAATTCCACTTCAATAAAGCTTACCATTGGGTTTAGCAGTTTCAGTAACTTTGGGCACCTTTGTGCACGATAAACCTGTTCTCTTCTGGTTTGTTGAAACATGGATGGGCTTACCAAAATTTGATAATCCTTGAATGCACGACTTATTAGTATTAGACATATAAATTTTACTTGGTTTCTCAATTAACTGCAGACGTGAACCACCTGAAAAATCTGGAATGGCAAAGAATAACAGACACATTTTAGATGCATATGGTGAGCGATTCCTTAAACTAATTTTTTACAAATAAAATGAAGAGAAAGAATAGAGGTTTGATGTAATTCCAAAGAAACAATGCATCCTATTCCTATCTTTGGGTTATATATCCCGGCAACAAATGGTGACAACTGAAAATGAAGGCAGCAATCATCGTTGTTTCTTTTAAAAAAATAATATATATATAGGAACCGTGAAAATGTTAGAATTTCAAGAACCTCATTGACATGTAATAGCGAACCTTTTTTTTTATATCTTTCACCCTCGTGTTGTTCATAATCAAAGGCCGAACTGAAAGCATTATTGATAAGTCAACAAAACTAATTTGTTAAATAAGGTGTGCTGCCTGATAGGCTGTTACCATGCCAACGCTACCTAAACTAAAGAGAATCAAGATAGGCACATCCTCTTCTTTAAGTAATCATAAAGAAATTCGTTCATAACACAAAGAACCGCACGAACGAACAAAATCCTATGCCATCGATTATCGTAGCTCAAAATAACTAAACAATCAAACGAATCGCACACTAGATCCGGAAACGCTACGCTACATTCCATTTCCGAAATGCAAATTCACGATCGAAGAAGCTCGGCTCACTCATAATTCTACAATGCGAACTTACACTTACATTTCAAACAATCTTCTCAATCAAAATCAATAATAGCATCGGCATTCGAATTACAATTACAGAATATGAGGGAAACTTCGAAAGCCTACATCATTGTGCACCGCAACAAGACAAGTAAAATGAATGAAAATTGCATACAAGCAGAGAGATAGCGGGAGAGAAAGACTTACAATGAAAGGATCGAAGCGTAGCGGAGGACTCCATAGAGGAGAGCGAAAGTAAACTCGAACGCAGCGGAGGAGGCGAAAGAAAGTCGAGCAAAAAAGAGCCTGGAAGTTATGCGAAGATATGGAGGCAAAATCGAGAGAGAAGAAAGGAGTTAAGCTATACTATCCAGTTGTGAGTTGAGATTTGTCTCCGTTTGAAGATGTGTGAAGCTTTGAAAACTCCGCCCATACTCGTAGTTGCTCTGAGCTTCTTCCCTCGGTTAGTTGGGTTATTATCACATGAATGCTGTCCCACAGTTTTCAATATGCAACCGCAGGCGGCAACTGAGATCCGACCCGGCCTGTCTCGTGTTTTAAGAGCCCATTCAAACCATTGGGCTTACGATGAAACTCGAACAGATCCACAAAACCCATAATAATTGATTTTTTATTTATAAAATTAATTAACTAAGGTTGCTTTCTAGTTTTATGAAGGGAGTCAATGTCCTCCCTAGCACACCATCCAGCGTCTGCCTTTGATACCATTTACAACAGCTGAAGCCCATTACTAGTTGTCTTTTTTGGAGTTTTTTCCAAAGGATTTTCCTTAAGATTATAAGATGTGTCCGTTTAGGAGATGTTTACACACACTTGTAATTCCCTCTTTAACTAATATACGAAAAAAAGTTGTATGTATATCAGTGAAAAACCTTCCACAACTATTAACGAAATATTTCAAAATTGAAACATATAAAATATTGAAAGTGGTTGAAATAATAATAATTTCTAAAGTTGATGAACATTGTTAGATATGGTGGAAGGTTGAGGAAAAAAAAAGGAAAATAATAATGAAAAGAGAAAAATAGAGAATAAAAGCGGTGGGGTTCTCAACTAACCATAACAACCAACGAAAATGAAGCTTTGAAGCACAAAAATCAAACAACGTGGTGTAAATTAATTGTATAACATAACATGTTTTTTCAAAATTTCCTAAATGAATCTGAAATATGTAAGAAAAGGAATGAAGCTTTTGTTATTTGACGTTGACATAATGCATACCCTGGTTCGTTACGGTCCTTTGACTTTATAAATCTGTAACCATCAATTCCAATTCCTTCCCCTCTTCTCCAACACTTCTTGGTTACCTAATTAACAGTTTTATTATTCTTTTTTTTTTTTTTTTTTTTTAAAAAAATCTTTCATGTCATTACCTTCCCATTGTTTGAAATGAAATGGTAACATGATTGAAAGCTTACGCCCATTTAGGTTCAATGTCCTCGCTCCACTCATTCTTCTTTTTAACCGATGTGGGATTTCACACCCGCATTGACTAATCAAGAGGAAGATTATGAGTTATAATGATCTCTTTGTTCACCGTCAATACACTCATGTCCTCGCTCGCTGCACTGTTGATATACACAATCATGGGTGCTGCCAACAAATATACACAATTTAAACCCGAACTCTTTGTGAAGCAAGCGTTTGAATATGAAATACACTCTCGAATTCAAACACCCAGTGGGTGTAACCACTTTTCAATTATGTTGAACTATCTGTTTTCCTCTCTTCTTAATCTCAATCTTTCCCTTTTGTTCAATATCAATACCTAATCTGCCAAACTCAAACAACTTCTTTTTCTTTTTTTCCTATATAAACTCAACTCCCCACCCTTCTCTTCCAATCCATCGATGCTTTTTTCTTCTTAATTACGATAATAACACATTGGGGTTTGTGCTAATCAGCTATGGCGGCTGGACCATCGCTCACTGCCAATTGGCTTGCCGTTTTGCTTCTGTTTGCTTCGGCGGCCTTGTCCTTGGCCCACCCACAAACACATCGCCATCAATTTATTGTATGTTTTTCTTTCCTTCATTTGGGTTCTGCTCCTTTACTTTCTTCCATTGCTGTTTTTAATATTAAGAACTAAACAATGCAGATTCAAGCCACGCCAGTGAAGAGGCTGTGCAAAACCCACAATGCCATTACCGTGAACGGGCAGTTCCCGGGGCCGACATTGGAGGTCAATAACGGCGATACTCTCATCGTCACTGTCATCAACAAGGCCAAATACAACGTCACAATTCACTGGTAACTCCTTTGAGAGATTTATTTTAATATATTCGTTTTGACTAAGATAATAATTACTGTTGTTGCAATTGTAGGCACGGGATTAGGCAGCTTAGAACTGGGTGGGCGGATGGACCCGAGTTCGTGACTCAGTGCCCAATCCGACCTGGAGGAAGCTATACTTACAGGTAGAGATAACTCGAAATAATATAATATAAGACTTAGCTTAACTTATAACTAAAAAGATTTAATTTTTGTAACATTATGAATGAATAATGCAGATTTACGGTACAAGGACAAGAAGGGACTCTATGGTGGCATGCTCATAGCTCATGGCTTCGGGCCACTGTTTATGGCGCCTTGATCATCCGCCCTAGACGCGGAGATTCCTTCCCTTTCCCCAAACCGAACCGCGAAGCAATACTTCTAATGGGTAATTAATCACTTTTATTATTTCCTAATTGGTCTTGATCTTTATTATA
The DNA here is from genome assembly GCF_002738365.1 of Cucurbita moschata. NCBI lineage: Eukaryota > Viridiplantae > Streptophyta > Magnoliopsida > Cucurbitales > Cucurbitaceae > Cucurbita > Cucurbita moschata. The sequence continues at coordinate 742,284 of NW_019268523.1, read as the reverse complement.
ATCTCTCTTTTGGCGATTATTAGGCGAATGGTGGGATGCAAACCCCATTGACGTGGTGCGACAGGCCACAAGAACAGGAGCAGCTCCTAATGTCTCCGATGCTTACACTTTCAATGGTCAACCCGGTGACTTTTACAAGTGCTCTAGCAAAGGTAAAACAATTTTCAGTTGGGTCTGTTAGGAATCACAAACATATTGTACACTTTGGACATAAATTAGTCAACGGCAATCCTCGGCAGGGTCATGACCGATGACACTCTGTTTAATGATTATGCAGATACCGTAGTCGTGAATATAGACTCTGGCGAGACCAATCTGCTCAGGGTGGTGAACTCTGCCCTGAACCAGGCGCTATTTTTTACGGTGGCTAATCACAAACTGACGGTGGTCGGAGCCGACGCCTCGTACACAAAGCCCTTCACCACCTCTGTTCTGATGCTGGGCCCGGGCCAAACCACCGACGTTTTAATCTCCGGCAACCAGGTCCCCAACCGGTATTACATAGCGGCACGTGCGTACCAAAGCGCCCAAAACGCACCATTTGGCAATACCACCACCACGGCCATTCTCAGCTACAAATCTGCCCCTTGCGCCGCCAAGAAAGGGTGCGCGTCGATCAAACCGATCATGCCATCCCTCCCTGCATACAATGACACCGCCACCGTTACTGCCTTCAGCAAGAAATTCCGCAGCCCAAGACCGGTCCCAGTCCCGACCAAAATCGACGAGAGTCTGTTCTTCACCATCGGTTTAGGACTCAACAATTGCCCACGTAATTTCAAATCGAGCCAATGCCAAGGCCCCAACGGTACTCGTTTCACGGCCAGTATGAACAACGTGTCCTTTGTTCTTCCTTCGAATATCTCCATTCTTCAAGCCTTCCAACAGAGGATTCCCGGCGTAGTCACCCCTGATTTTCCAGCTAACCCACCGGTGAAATTCGATTACACCGGTAACGTCAGCCAGTCACTTTTTCAACCGGTTCCCGGTACTAAAGGGTACAGATTGAAATACGGGTCGAGAGTACAAGTTGTGTTGCAAGACACTAGTATCGTAACCCCCGAAAATCACCCGATCCATCTCCATGGCTACGATTTTTACATCATCGCCGAGGGATTCGGAAATTTCAACCCCAAAACCGATACCAAAAAATTCAACCTCGTTGACCCTCCTCTTAGAAACACGGTGGCCGTCCCCACCAATGGCTGGGCCGTCATCCGATTCGTCGCCGACAATCCAGGTGCTTGGATAATGCACTGTCACTTGGACGTGCATATCACGTGGGGACTGGCAATGGTGTTTCTGGTGGATAACGGAGTCGGACAGTTGCAGTCGATAGAAGCTCCCCCGCCGGATCTCCCGATATGCTAAGCTCACCAAAGCACCAATTTTTTCATACCAATTTAAAGGGCTTTCATTTTATTATTATAATAATCCTTTAAATTCGAATTAGTTTGTGAATTCGGGGCATAGCATATGCTCTGTTTCACTGTTCTCTTGTATTTTTCTCATAAGATATAGTTTGAAATTCAAATTGATATTCGATATGGAATCAATCTATGAACGAAAGTATATGAAATTCCAATATTTAGCAAAAATATCTGAAATTAGACTATGATTTCTCTAATTAAATGCGGCTGCCGAAATGGCGGAAGTTTTAGCACTTCCCAACGCAGTTCAATTCGCCACACCATAAAGAAAATGCTATATTTACACATCAACCTTCGGAAATGTCATGTAATAGCTCGACGTGGCATCGACTGAACTATACAACGTGGTCCAATCAATTAACGCAGCGTGGCACCAAATATAATACAGCTCAAAAATAAGGGCATCATGTTCTGTTGCTAATGGGAGACTATCGCATACACGTACCACCCCACGTGCCGGATGTCGAGGGCATAAGCCCACTTTTACGGGAAAGCTAAACCATTATATAATAGATTAATATTAGATTATAAGTTTTTGTTTATTTGTTTATTTGCTTATTTGTAAAGGTATTTAATAAGTTTTAAAAATTTAAATTTTATGATCTTTCGTATATTTAGATTTTATCAAATTAATTTATCTATTACATAATTTAAAACTTAATAATAAATACATTAAAAAAGCAAATTTAAATTTTTGTTGAGATTATACGTATGATTAGAAAAACAAAAAATAAAAATAAAAATAAAAACGGATGATCATTTAACGTTATATGTACCTGTCCAACTCGTGTACGTGTACTTAAAATTTTATTTTCCGTTTCGTTTTACGCATTCCCGTTAAGTATACAATTACTCGGCAAGGAAGAGAGAGACCCTTGAGGTCGGGAAACTTCTGGTGCCACGTGCCAGCTGTCAAGATTTATAAAGAGCCACGAAGCGACTAGGAAATTGCCACGTGGTCATTATTTTATTAATCCTGAGGCTGAGGATAAATATCAGAAGCATCTAGAGAAGGCTATAAATACCTTTCTCCTCCATGTTCAAGGGAGATTTTAATACTTGTGGATTCCAAAAACAAAAAATCTTCTTCGTTCAGAACAATTTTGAGCTAGCGTTAACAAAAGAGGAAAAGAAAAAAAGGAATAAGGTTCGGAGAATTTGCAGAAAAGAAGAGAAGAAATTGTGTGCTTCGAGAGGTGTTCTTCATCTCGTATGACACCAGAGACGATCGAGAGGTTGGTTTCTTCAAATTTCCTTTTCATTATTTGTAATTGTTCGTGTTCTTCTTCTTCTTCTTCTTCTTCCAGTGTCTAGTTGAGTGTGGAATTAATACTTGATTTGCTGCTTTCCTGCATCGAATTGCAATCTCGAATTCTGATTTCGAGTCCTTGAGATTGTTTTTTGGGGTTTATCAATTTGGACGCGGAGTTGCTTAGAAATTAGGTTTCCGGCCTATTCTGTTTCTTTCTTCCTTATGAAGATATTTATTCTACAAAATGTGTAGATTTCAGGAACATTTATTTCCCTTCGCTTTCCTTGTTTTAATATTGTTTCAATACTTGGGGCTCAAGGAATCTGTGGGTTTTATTTTGCTTTTTTTCCCGCCTAATTACCTGGGGCTCAAGAAATTCGAGGGTATTAAGCACACGAAACGCTCTACTTACTTTTTTCATTTCTAGGAAGTTGCAATTGTCTGGGGGCGAACTCATATTTTCACTTGCTAAGCAATCGGCACACTGTTCTCTGATTTCTTCGATTTCAGTTGAAAGTTGTCAAGAAAATGGGTCTCAGTGATCAATATTCTGATGCAATTTCTTTACCTACCAATTCCATTAGGAAGAGGAAGTCACGGAGTAGACGGGATCGATCGACCGTGGCTGAGACGCTCGCTAAGTGGAAGGCTTATAACGAATGTGCTGATTCTTGTAATGATGAAGACAAGCCAATTCGTAAAGCTCCAGCAAAAGGGTCTAAGAAGGGATGTATGAAAGGCAAAGGAGGACCCTTAAATTCGCAATGCAAATATAGAGGTGTGAGGCAGAGAACATGGGGCAAATGGGTTGCAGAGATCCGTGAACCCAACAGAGGGAGTAGGCTGTGGCTTGGTACCTTCCCGACAGCCACCGAAGCTGCCCTTGCCTACGACGAGGCTGCGAGGACGATGTACGGCGAGACAGCTCGTTTAAACCTTCCCAACATTAAAAACAGAGGGCAGCTACAGGGGATTCTTTTGGAGGATTACTTGGGGCTGCGGAACTCTGATTCTTCAACCGCTACTTCCACATGTTCTGGATCGACAATCACGACGTCAAACCAATCTGAGGTCTGTGTGCCTGGGGAGTTCGCACTGTGGCCACCCTCAAATATCAAGATTGAAGATGGAGAAGGCGAGTCGAGGACCTGGGATCACTCCAGTCACGCTCCGACTCCGATGTGCTTAGAGAAGCCAGTGAAACATGAAGATGTAGCTAAATATCTCGAGCATCACAATAATCAAACAGTTCTACCGGATACTGAGTTACCTAGTTGGGATCAGCTGCAGAATTTTCAAATGGACGTGATGTTTGAGCCGAGAATCGGGGATCAGGCCGATGACACTGCGAAGCCGATGAGCATGGAGAAGAAGCAAGTGAAAAATGAAGATAACGATGCTAAACATCTGGATCAGAGAAATGATCAAACAGTCTCATCAGGGACCGAGATTCCTGGTGTGGATGACTTGCAAAACTTCCAGATGGATGAGATGTTCGATGTGGACGAGCTTCTAGGCCTGATAAATGGTGATTGCTTGTATGATCCAAGCATCTTGCAGGGCAATGTAGATGGTTTTAACAGCACAGCGCCTTCCCAAGTCCGCGATCACGGGTCTGAAAAGGCATCAAGTTTGTCATATCAGTTCCAAAACCCCGACGCGAAGCTGCTCGGAAGCCTCCAACACATGGAGCAATCTCCGTCGGATGTCGACTACAGATTTGATTTCTTGAAGCAGGGGAGGGAGGAGGATGTGAATGCCGCAGCAGATGAGTACATAAGATACCTGAATTATGAGATGGATGATATGGGATTTTGAAGGGAAGTTGAGACAGATTAGGAGTTAGAAAAAGAACAAACTTGCTGACCGCTTTGTATCTCTGTTGTGTAAAATATGTTAGTATTTGAAGCTGACAGATTCTCCATAGGTTTTAGTTTGGAGAATATGCAGTTCCCTTCTGATCTGGGAATCCGTCGCTGAGATATTTATAGTTTCCTTCATTTAGATCTAACTAGCTTATTTCAACGAGTTCAATAAAATTTTGGCTGCACGGCAGTTCGTCGATTCCAAATTATGTTGTCCTGGTTTTCCCCTTGGTTCTGTATTTAGTTCTTCGTCCCACATCGAATTTGGTTCTGGTTTTCCTCTTTTTTCCTGATCTAAATATAAGAAAGACAAGTTGTCGGACAACTTGGACATGGGATGTTTTTTTTTTTTTTCTTTTTTTTTTT
>NW_019268523.1:693952-737296 GCF_002738365.1 Cucurbita moschata | reverse complement strand
AAAAAAAAAAAAAAAAAAAAAAAAAAAAAAAATCCATTTGCATTGATTAATAATATTTGATTAAACAATTTGATTTTTATTTTGTTAAAATACATACTGAATTTGAAAAAATTATTAATGGGTTAAATACGCGGAGGCCAGTCGACCTCATCTTCTTTATTTTAAAAAATTTAAATAAGTTGTGTTTTTGAGAGAGCTATCTTTTTTATTTAAAAAAATTTAAGTAAGTTTTGTTATTGAGAAATTTTCACCTTCTATTTTGTTTTGGTTCCTAATCTTAAAACAATCCCTAGTATAGAGAGGTTTATGCACCCAGTCTCATTTCTCACATTTATTTCTCACATTTATTTCTCACATTTATTTCTCACATTTATACACTTGTTGATAAGATTGGAGAGATTATAGGATTTATCCATGAAACACTATGAATATATAAAAGATGGTGGCTGATTAGTTAAGATCCAATTTTATATTTTATATGGTATTTTCTCAATTTAGTGGAGAAAGAAAAACGGAAGATGTGCCTGCATTTCTTTATTAATTAATTGCTTATTGTCATTATAAATACGGAAACTATTATCTAATAATGGAGATAATTTTAATATGAGGGTATCTTTCTTATAAAAACGTCATTAATTAAATATCCAATGCTTATTTACATATTATTTTAATTTCTCTAAATTTTAAACTTCCATAATCGGTGCTTATATTCAACATTTAAATATTTGATAAATCATTTGGACATTTTTGTATACTATTTTTTGAATTAGAAATATGGTGGATTTAATTGCAGACGGAGTCCAAACAAGGGCTTGCAAGTTGCCCATCCCACTTGCAATTCCACGCAACGGCAGCAGCTAAAAGTAAGTTGCTAATAACACCAAATTTCCTCCCAACTGGATCTCATCAAATTCTATTTTACACTTAAATGCCGCTAAACCGAACCCATTATACATTATATATCACCTCTTTCTTCTCTAATTATGTTTATTTCTGAATCCTTGACCTCTCAGACGATTAAACATGCCGTCGTCTCTTCAATTCTACCGCCGCACCGCCACTTTCAATTGTCATCACGCATCCATTAACTCAAAACCCCACTTCGTTCTGCCGCCGTGCACGGTCGCCGATCACAACCATGCGGTGGCGTCCCACCAGTGCGGTTCCGTTGTGGAGCAGACCATCGACGCTCCACTGGCTGTGGTTTGGTCGTTGGTTCGGCGGTTTGACAACCCACAAACGTACAAGCAGTTTCTAAAGAGCTGCCGAATCATCGAGGGGGACGGCGAAACGGTTGGAACGGTCCGTGAAGTGCATGTGGTGTCGGGTCTGCCAGCGCTGTCGAGTAAAGAGCGGTTGGAGATTATAGACCACGAAAAGCACGTGCTGAGCTTCAGCATCGTGGGAGGTGACCACCGGCTGAAGAATTACCGGTCGGTGACGAGCTTACACGTGTCAGCGGGAGGCGGAGGAACGGTGGTGGTGGAGTCGTACGTGGTGGATGTGCCGCCTGGTAATACAAAGGAAGAAACTTGCGTGTTCGTGAATACGATTGTGCGGTGCAATTTACAGTCGTTGGCTCAATTATCAGAGAACATTTTCAAAACAAAAACGATAAACCTATAAAATAGGCATTATTATTCTTAATTTGTTTTTTTTGTTCTTTACTTCTTAAAATTTATGGAAAAAAATTATGCCCCTTTTTTGTTCTTATGTGAAAAATGAAAATGTAAATTCATATAAAAAGAAATAAATATAGAAATAAATGAAGTGAAATAAATAAGGGTAAAAAAAAAAAGAAAAAAGAAAAAACCAATAAATTTGGGTTTGAAGTAATTGGGAATTTTGATTAAAAATTGATAATTTATTTATTTTCGATGATCCCGAAAACGTGGACGGAGGGATCTAGAGGGAAGATATTGAGTAGGACCATTGCTGCCCCAGCTGCGGAGCTCAATTGGTGTTCTTCACTCACTACCCAACCAGATATTCAGGCGGTTAACGGCCCCTCTTCTCTCTTAAATTCTTTTTTATTTTTTTTTTTCCGATGTTCTTGAAGCCAAGCATATGCTTCCGGAATCTTTTCCTTATCCTTTTTCCAATTTCAATTTCGAATTTTCATTTTAATTTCGTAAGCCTCTGAAAATTCTCGCTCGCCCCCCTTCTTCTCTATTCCTGCTGTCAACAATGGCGCAGGCACAGCCTGTGCTTCACCATAACCACCATTTCCCCTTCTCTTTAACTTCCAAAACCTTGCATTTTTCACTTCGCTTTGCACGACCTCCTCTCACTCTCGTTTCTTCTCAATCTCCTTCTTCTACTTCTTCTTCGTCTTTGTCGTCGTCTTCGTCGTTTTCTTCTTCTCGTTATGTACATTTACCTCGGGTTTCTACAGCTCCGGTTGATTACGTGCCACCAGCTCCCGAATACGACTTTGAGCAGGAGATTGTTAGGCTGAGAGGTCTTTGTACTAAGCTCTCTAAAAGGAAGAGCATCAAGGAGAAGTTGAAAGTGATTGACCGTGATTACAGAGTCAAACAATTCTTTAATTCTCGACGAAACTGGTTCTGTAGGGTTTTGCCTGCGCTCAATTTGGATCCCTACGACTGCTTCTTGCTCAAGTGTTTGGTTGCGGCAGGGCAAGGACATGTCCTTAGTTTAGGGATTGAGTCAGTGGAGGGTGAATTTGAGACTGCAAGGGGTGTGGTGAAGCACGCGCTTTTTTCGCTTGTGGAAATGATTGAGAAGTTTGATGTAAATGGTAATGGTGGTCGTGAGGGATTTGGGAAGGGGGGAATGGTTCTGGAGAAGGAAGAGCTTGGTGACTTGAAAAAGCTCTTAACCAATTTAGGAGAGATTGAACAATTTTACGATTGCATTGGAGGAATCATCGGGTGAGTTCTCTATGTTCATGTGTTGATATTTTCCGATTCTTCAATGATTTTCGAATTACTGTTTGTAATATCAAAATAACATGGCCGATATAAATTACTATTTTGAGAATGCATGTTTGTTTTTGCAGGTATCAGATTAAAGTTCTAGAGCTTCTTGCCAGTTCAAAACCTGAAAGATACTCCAAGAATTGGTCTGGCCAAATGAAGCAGGCAATGGATTGTGAATTTTTGAAGATTCATGCACCCAATGGACCTGATCTTTCTCAAAATATAGAATACGCATCTCAAGCAGCATTGTGGGGAATTGAGGTTAGTATTCTAACACATGAATGATTAAATAAATATATTGAACTGTGGTTGATAATATTTGATTCCTTTTTAGGGTTTACCTGAGTTGGGTGAAATTTATCCTTTGGGAGGCGCTGCTGATAGGCTTGGTTTGGTAGATCCTGATACAGGAGAGTGCCTTCCTGCAGCAATGCTTTCTTATTGTGGCAGGACTTTATTGGAAGGTCTTATAAGAGATCTTCAGGTATATATAACATGTGATCTGATTGATAAAATAATTAGTTCGCATTTAATAATTGGTTGGATATGATAGGTCTCACGTGTTTAATTTCAACTTTTTTATCCGAAGGCTAGAGAATTCTTGTACAACAAGATCTATGGGAAACAATGCATTACACCTGTTGCAATTATGACAAGTTCAGCTAAGAATAACCACAAAAGGATTGTGTCTCTTTGTGAAAGATTTGGATGGTTTGGAAGGGGTCGGTCGAACTTCCAACTCTTTGAGCAGGTTTATCCATCGAAAATTTCAGATACGAAAAGTCAATATTTCTCAGTTGAATCTTTTTTTTTTTTTTTTTTGGAATTCTAAAGATCTTTAAATCTTACTTTTCTTATTTAATACATGTATTTCAGCCTCTGGTTCCAGCCATTGGTGCAGATGATGGATTGTGGTTAGTTACAAAATCTTTCACTCCTTTATGCAAGCCTGGTGGTCATGGTGTTATATGGAAGCTTGCACATGACAAAGGTATCTTTAAGTGGTTTTATGACCATGGAAGAAAAGGTGCAACGGTTAGACAAGTCAGGTAAGATATAGCTATCATAAGTTGAATTATTTAATTTCTTATAACTGGAGGCTTATACTCGATGTAGACTCTAATGACCTTGTAGTAATGTTGCGGCAGCTACAGATCTGACCCTATTGGCCTTGTCAGGAATTGGTTTGCGCAAAAAAAAGGTAAGCTTGAAGCAGGAAAAACAAATATACTTTTTATTCCAGTATTGCAAATAGTAATCAACCGTATTTGATGTTGGGTTATGATCATGTCCCACAATGTGTTACTTGCTGAAGGATTAACTTCAACTTCTGGCTCAATATTTCAATTCTATAGAAGATGGTGCTGTTCATCGGTCTATACCTTCGCAGTGGGTGTGTGATTGTGAATACACTTAAAGAGACCTGCATTAACACGCCCACAAATCTTTCTTTTTTTTTCTTATCAATTTCCAGTTATCATACTCATGCATGTTAGAATAGAAAATGTACTTGGATTACCTTTACTCTCTGTCGTTAATTATATGACATTAAGCAGTATGCACGATGCAGTCATTTATCTGTAAGTTGATGTATGGTTACCATTAATCTATGATGCACAGAAGGAATGGAAGGGATCTGTCTTCTAATATCTCAAAAGATGTTTTATGAATTGGTTCATTTTTCTCCTCTAGACTTATTGATTATTTACTTCTTGGAAAATTGTACCCTTGATTTGATTGAACTCGTACTGATTTGAGACCTAGTCTATTTCTTCATATCTTCATCATCAGAATTGTATGGGTTGCAGAAACTAGGCTTTGCATCTTGTAAGAGGACCACAGGCGCTACAGAAGGAATGAATGTTTTGATTGAGAGGAAGAACCTTGATGGGATGTGGGAATACGGTCTGTCATGCATTGAGTACACGGAATTTGAGAAGTATGGGATCACAGAAGGATCTCATTCTCCAGTCAGGTGGACGACATCTATCTGTTCAATTTTTTTTTTTGATCCGTTAGTCTAATTCAATTTTAGTAATTTGACCTTTTTGTGGAGGGTAGACTTGAGACTGCAATCCTCGTAACCTTGTATGTCTCCTTGTATGTCTCGAATATGCATGAAAGCTTATAATATATATCCACATTTTGGCAGCCATGTTCGATGTCGGTTTTTGCACTTGATATCAGTTCTTTGGTAATCTCAGAAAAAGGGGAAGAATTTTTTTTTATAGGTTTGAATAAGCTAACCTTGTTTATTTGTTGTAGTCTGCAGGAGTCGTTCCCTGCTAACACAAACATCTTATATGTGGATTTGCATTCTGTGGAGTCGGTGATGTCAAGTAATAGTGAAAAGAGTTTGCCAGGAATGGTGCTAAACTTAAAAAAGCCTGTTGCATATTTTGACCAGTTTGGAAGAAAGCATAGGTATATAATTCAACAAATAGCTGGTGCTTCATATACTTTACTTGATCAAATATAAAGTGTTGAGTTCTAATGTCAAAATTACTTCATCCAACGGATGCATCTCTCCATCTTCCTGATAAAAGCTAATCTTTCTTCATGCACTGTTAGTGTTTCTGGAGGTCGACTAGAATGCACCATGCAGAACATTGCAGATAGCTTCTTTAATACAAGTTCATCTCAATGTTATAATGATGTAGAAGGTATCAATGCTACTTTTTGTACAATTGTAAATGCAACCATCATTACCTTCCATCTGTCATTTTCCGTGATATCGAACTACATATATCACCAGACATACTGGATACTTTCATTGTGTACAATGAGCGAAGAAGGGTCACATCTTCTGCTAAAAGGACAAGAAAGCATGCTAGTGAGTCCTTACATCAGGTAATGCTTTTTAGTTGATTGCTTATGTGATGGATGATTTTTTAGTGTAGAAATTAGATTAAACAATTCCTGTTAGATGATTGTATTTCTTCATGGCAATAGTGTAGACCTGGACAAAAGTTTTTATCCTAATCTGTATAACCAAGTTCTGAATTTCCTGGGGGGATTTTGTGGCATGAAGTATGTTCGAACCTCCCCATGAGATTTTATGATTGAACCTGAATAGCAGTTGATATATATTTTTTTAATATTTAAATTTGTGCAGACTCCAGATGGTGCACTTTTGGATATCTTGCGAAATGCACATGATCTTCTTTCACGGTGTAATATTGAAGTTCCTGTGGTACGTAATGTTAATCTTCAATCTGTGGAATGTATTGTACTGTGGGTTTTAGCTAGACGCTAAGGAGCTGTTTAGACGTTTTTTTTTCCTTCTAATTTTTGTATATTAACCTTTTTAAAAAAATTTCGGATTCTAAAAGCTGTTTAAAAAGATATTTTCTATCTTCTGTCTTCATTTATGAGTTTACAGATATAACACATTTGAATCAAGTTATACTTGGAAAAGAAACAGTTAATGATTATATAATAACAATAATATTTAAAATAACATGAAGGCTGTTCTAGGAACTGATTACACAAATTATCTTACTTTTAAACATGTCTTCTAAACAGACCCCAAAATTGCTTTACTCTTTCTTTCTGCTTGGAAGCTATGACTTCATAATGGAATATCTTGTTCTATTTCCGTTCATGCTTAACTAATCCTTCCTATGACAGGTTGAAAGTAATGACATGTATGTTGATTCTGGACCACCATATCTCATACTTCTACATCCAGCACTGGGCCCGCTTTGGGAGGTTGCTAGACAGAAGGTAAGAGTTTCAGTATCTGATTATTGAAACCATCACTTTTTTGGAATGTGCCCCAATTCTCTGTGCCTCTGCCTCTCCCTCTCTCTGAAATAGTATTGGCTACGCATTCCCTCCCCTCTGTAATTTTGAGGTTTGACTGCAGTTCTAAGTGTAGTTTTGTGTTTCTGAAGTAAACAACACTTTTGAGATATGTAAATGATCTAACATGGTTTGAGTAGATATAGTTTTTCAGCTGTATATTCACTGGTAGATTGTAACCCTATTTGGATATATCATATCTCAGTTCTCTGGTGGTTCGATATCAAAGGGCTCAGAGTTGCAAGTTGAGGTTGCAGAGTTCTTGTGGAGGAATGTTCAGGTATGATGCCCGATTCTAGCTGGGAATAGATTGCCTTTACACAAGTCTCACATATTCTTGCACACCAAGGACATACACTAGTGAAGTGAATTAATGAAGCTGATCTAGTTCTTCCGATTCCAGCTTGATGGGAGTTTGATTGTATTGTCTGAAAATGTTATGGGCTCATTGAAGATCGATGAAAATGGTGAATCATTAATCCGCTATGGACAAAGGTCTTTATAATTTTTGCGTTATAATTTTTTTTGTTTGAGAATTATTGTTTTGCTTCTGAGCAAGTTCATCTGGTTAGGTGTGGAAGATGTAAATTGGAGAATGTCAAGGTGCTGAATAAGGGAATTGACTGGAATGCTGAAGACAATATTTACTGGAAGCTTGAGGTACAGCGGCATGAAGGATGCAAGATCATTTTGCATGGAAATGCTGAATTTGAGGCAACGGATGTTGTTTTACAGGTTTGTTCATATATGAATACAGTATTCAGCTTCCATAAACCGTGCGGACTGACACATTTACTTATTGGAGGAACTGGCGTTGATTAAGACCTAATTACAGACTTGTAATAGCCCAAATTACAAACTTGTAATAGCCCAAGCCCACCGCTAGCAAATATTGTCCTCTTTGGACTTTCCTTTCCGGACTTTCCCTCAAGGTTTTTAAAACGCGTTTGCTAGGCAGAGGTTTCCACACCCTTATAAACAATGTTGCGTTCTCCTCTCCAACCGATGTGGGATCTCTTAATACACCCCCCTTCGGGGCCTGCGTCCTCGCTAGCCCTCGTTCTCTTCTCCAATCAATGTAGACCTCCCGATCCACCCCCTTTGGGATCCAGTGTCCTTGCTTGCACACCACCTCGTTCCACCCCCTTCGGAGTTCAACCTCCTCACTGGTATATCGGTCGGTGTTTGGCTCTGATGTCATTTGTAATAGCTCAAGCCTACCACTAGTAGAGATTGTCCTCTTTGGGCCTTCCCTTTCGGACTTTCCCTCAAGGTTTTTAAAACGCGTCTACTAGGGAGAAGTTTCCACACCTTTATAAACAATGTTTCATTCTCCTCCCCAACCAACGTGGGATCTCACAAAACCCATACACATACAAGATTTACCGATAGCTATCTACTGATTGAAGGATTATTACAATCCAGCTATCTGCTTTATTGAGTGTCAAACGTAATTATCTGACCATTGAAAATATAATTGTTCGTGCTCTGCAGGGTAATCATGTATTTGAAGTCCCAGATGGCTACAAATTGATAATTGCACCAGGAACTTCAGGTAGATTCTACATCTTTTCTATTTTGGGGGAAACTGTATTTTTTCTGTTTCACATTAGAGTTGAACAGTTCCAAAAGTTGAGAATATGCAATATCTCCCTCATCTTTTTATCTTCCAAATTCTCAGGTTTTGAAGCTCGATTATATCCAATCGAGCTTGATAAGCAGGATACTGGAAGTTGGTGCTGGAACTACAAAATAGAAGGTTCTCATATCAAGCTGGAGTATGTGGAGCAGTAGGTTGCCTACGAAATAACTCAACACCATGCCCTTTGTGAATGATGGTTCACAGATGGTCTTCTTCATAATAATGTAGCGGAACAGATCAGTTTGGTTAAACAGAACTTAACCACTCTCATCTACCCACCCCTCACCCCTCAACACACAAAAAAATAAAGAAAAAAATATTAAAAAATCCTGCAATTTTTTGCATTAATCCTGTAAATCGAATGTATGAAGTGGATGCCGAGCCAATGGAATTCTTTATTGTTGAACCGTTAAACAAAACTGTGATCGCAAACTATTAACTATATAAATTTAAGTTCAATTGAAAAATTCACCATTTCCACGAGTTTGCACATATATATACTTCTGCAAGATTATCTATACATTCTGCATTTCAACATGGCTGAGAGATTGAAAGCAGCATCTGTTTAGCAGTCTAAGCAATGCATCCGCTTTTCTTTTGGCCTTCAATGACCCATCTGCGGCCAAGCTTTGTAGAGAAGGGATACTTCGAGGATTTAGCAACAAGCGCCTTCCAACTTCCTCTCCTCCATCCTTGCACAGCCCCAATAACAGTGTAATTGAACTCTCTTTCCCTTTTGGAGATCCAAATCTTAAAAGATCAATGAGCGAAGGCACTAAAACTCTACTGTTTCTTATCTCCTGCAGCCCTTCTGAGCAACCCATAACCAGGGAGAGCGCCTGCAAGGCTTCATCTGTTATGCCTGCCTTGTCATCTGTTAGCAAGTCAATCAGCAATGGGACTGCCCCAGAAACTACGATACAAGCTTTGTTGGCACTGTAAAGTGCTAGATTGCAAAGTGCAGTGGTGGCATCTCGCTTCCCGACTGGATTGCCGTCCTTCAGGAGCCTCACCAATGCTGGTATGGCTTTCGGACTCGCCCCTATTGTTATTTTGAACTCGTCTACCATGGTTAGGCTAAATAATGTTGCTGCAGCATTTTCTCTTGCTTCCATCGTTTTCCCTGATTCTAAGATGTGTGTTATGTTGTCTATCGCCCCTGCTGCCACTATCAGGATCTTGTTGTTGTTGAAGATTGCAAGGTTGAACAATGCAGTCACTGCATTTTCTTCGATCCTTGGATCACCGGATTTCAACAGCGTCACCAGAAACGGTATTGCTCCTGCTTCGGCAATCATCCTTCGGTTATCCATTCCACTTTTCGCTAGTAACCGGAGTTCATATGCAGCTTGTCTTTGAATATCTGGTGACCCTGTTGCAAGTTTTCCCACCAGAAACTCGGCTGTCATTTTGACAGTGTCGGAAGCTGCTTTGGATGCAGAAATGTGATCGATCGGTTCATCAGAAGGGTAACTTTTTCTGTTGCTTCTCTCCAACTCGTAGGAAGAAGAATATGGTTTTTTAGGTTCATTCATACTAATGTTGTTTTCTTGGCACCACTGTTGCATCAAACTCTTGAGTGCATAATTTGGTATGAGGGCCATATGAATTAGCCTCTGATTACTCTTGGGACATACATGATGCCCTGAGTCAATCCATTGGGCTATTGAATAGCGATCGTAAGTATGTCCGGACGATACAATTACAGGGTCTCTCATGAAATCTAGTGAAATGGGGCAGCGAAAATCGTCTGGAATTGGAATCAATGATTTAGAAGAAGATGAATGATCTAAATGCTTGTTTGAGTGTTGAAACTGTAAGTTGAATGTTTCCTCAGCATTCTCATTTTCTTTCGTACTGAAGATCACTGTTTTGGAATGCATAACAAGAGAGATGAGATTGTTTATGTTAGAAACCACAGTTATTCCACCTGCTCCTGCTTGTTTAAAGGCTTCTGCCTCTAGTTTTGATATTTCTTCATCACAATCCATCAGGCTTCTCAGCCCAACACTACTGAAAATTTCTTCAACTTTTCCCACTTCTGCCAAACCTTTGTTCTTGTAGTTCCTCTCCTTGTTTTTGCTCATTAGTTGAAGAAGCTCAGTTCTTCTTTGAATCTCTCGAGCATTGGCTGAAAACTCCAATCGCTTAGCTTGCCTGTGAAGAAGCTCCACTTGTTCTCTCGTATCATCTGTTAATTTAAGCAAGCTGAGAGGTAAAATATCAAGCACCCTCCCAATCTCCTTCACTAGCTGATAAAACTGATTGGAAATGGTCTCAGTCTGTAGTAAGCTCCATAGACAGCTTCCTTCCTCGCAGCTTTGAATCAGAATCTTAACTCTTCGGATTACAGAAAAGAGTTCAGTGAGACAAAGAATGGAAGATAGAGGAAGAGCACAATTTGATTCTTGAACCTCTTCAAATAAGAAAGCAAGGAGCTTGATTCTTCTTCTCATGGTTGAGATAGTCCTAGCCTGCACAAAAGGAGAGTTCTCCTCAAAGGCAACTTCATTGGATAGAAGAATTAATGATTGCAGCAGAGACCCAGAAGGCAAAAGGCTTGAAGAAGCTGCCATCATTGGGGAAAGAGCAACATCCATGGCCGGTCTCACTCCATGAATAGACTCTCTATTCATAGAGTTTATCAAGATTACATTATGTCAGACATAGATTCCTAGGAGGAAAGCTTCAAAACTCCTTCAAACCTGAAAATTATTAAATTCATTGGAAGAGTTTTGTGTTTTGGCTGTCTCTGTTTGTTTGGCTGACTGTATGGACAATAGGAGAACTTCTGGGTAGCTGCCACTTGGATCAATTTCCTGCCTCCTCAAAATAGTCAGATACCCAACCAATTTTATATCTTCAAAACCAAGCATTACTTGCACCACACTAACTTTGTCAAACTATATGCAGGGGGGTTGACTTTTCGAAAGTGGGCTTCAAGAGAAAAGCCCAATGATAAAGCCCAACTTCACTTGTCTCTTCATTATATGGGTCCTACAGAAATGTTGAGTCGTACAAATGCAGTCCAAAGTAAGGGGCCTACGCAAATTAGTGGAAGAGGAGGAAAGCAGCATAAAGAAGAGTTACAGTAAACCACACCAAACAGAGACCGCAAATTCAACATCCCCCAACCATGCTCTGTTTTTCCATTGCCCAAACAAGCCATTTCTCTCTGTTTTTTGAAACTCTGCTTTGGGGAAAACGACGACCATTCTTTAACAAGTGGGTTCTGGGAATTCCATTATCGTCCTTGTCCAACACTTTGTTTGATGGGACTGTTTGTATCCCTTCAGCACTTCCTTTCACTCGAGCAAGCACCCCTGTTCCTGTATTGTACCAGTCTTTTGGCAGCTACACCGACCAAAAATATGATGTCTCATCCTAAGTTAGGAGCACAAATAATGGCACCCCCCCATGTTCTTTAATTCCCACTTCTCATAAAACTATTTAAAGTGTTTCTTCTTTTTCCTTGAATACTCTCTTTCAAGCTTTCAATCCTGCATTTACTCTTCAAACCCCACAACCAATTTAGGCCCCACCCCCTCTATCGCCTCATCTTTCACTTACTCCCCAACCAATCCTTTATATGTATATAAATACACATCCTCTGTTGCAAAGAATATGAATATGATATTCTTTTTTATTGACATGATGAAGAAGGAGCAGCCATGAGAGGTTGCCATGAGACTCGCTCTTCTTCTTCTTGTGCAGCCTGCAAATTGCTCAAGAGAAGATGCACTCCCACATGTATATTTGCGCCTTATTTTCGGTCTGATGAGCCTAAGAAGTTTGCCAAAGTTCATAAGGTTTTTGGGGCCAGTAATGTGAGCAAGATTCTGACTGAGGTGCCCGAGGAGCAGAGAGAGGACACTGTGAACTCCTTGGCTTATGAGGCTGAGGCCAGGCTGAGGGACCCTGTTTATGGCTGCATCGGTGCCATAGCTCTGTTGCAGACTAAAATGGTGGAGCTTCAACATGATCTTGCCATTGCCAAAGCTCGTCTTGCTCGTTATGCTGATTCTGATCATAATTATAGCACCTTTTCTTCTTCTTCTTCTTCTTCTTCTTCTATGGGTGTTTTGGAAAATTGTGTTGTTAATATGCCTTATGGTGGATTGAGCATCGCTGCAGGGCAGAGCTCTTCCGCAATCACCCAATATGGATATTTATGTGACTTCACCCACTTTCCTTATCCATCTAAAGCTTGATACTTTGAGCTCTGTCTCTCTGTCTCCCTGTCTCTATCATCAGGGTTTGATGAAGATTTTCATTTTTTTGTTTCTGTATAAAGAATCCCAACTTGATTGTAGTTGAGAATTTCTTGTTTTGATATTCGATTGTACGAGCATATAAGTAGAGTAACCAGTTCATGATATGGTTATAATTCTCATAAAAAGGAGTGAGAAACATTCATGAAGGGATGGGATGGGATTGCTGGTTGCAGGTTCAATGAAAGAGGAGCTTTGAAATAGTAAGATTGGGACTTGTGGTCGTGGTCTGAAACTATTATGATTGGGCCAAGAAAAATGAGACTGGGCCCGAAATCCCGTTGGGCCCTCCAAGCCCAGATCTTATCTTCTCAGTTCTCATTCATTGAACCGGACAAGATTGATTTGAAAGGAAAACAAAGAATTAAGATAAGCACATTAACTAGGATCGACAACCATACAAGATAAGCACTTTCGTTACCGCGATTCGTGAGCCCCGTAAGCGCACCCGCAAGAGCCTCCGTACTTCCTCCACCCCACTGATGGACGCCGCCGCCCATGCATTTTATTCTTAACATTTAGATAGTTTATATCTTCTCTGTAGGTATTATTTAGTATGTTGTATCTATTTAATAAAGGTCGGGGATATAACGAAGATTGAACCTTCGATCTCAATTCTATTTTTCATTTTTAAATCTGTATTCCTTTTTATTTTCGTATCTATTCACACTTTTTAGTAGATATTGTGTCATCTATCACCTTCCCCAATCCTCTTCCTCTTCTAATTATTAAGTATTGTTTTCTTAGATTTTTTTCTCGACATAAAAATTTAGTGTCAACCAATTTAAAACATAATACTAAATTAAAATAACAAAAATACATATATTTTAGTTTTTTAAAAATAATTTAAATTACAAAACTCGGTTTCTAGGCATGTCTTGTGTAGCATTGGGCCACTTCGATGAGTCACAAGGCCCAAAAACGGCCCGAAGTGGCCCATCAAAATTCAACTTTAGATTAGGGTTTTGTTCATGTGTATATAAATCCGAAGCCGTAGCATCCAGAACGTAGTCGATCCTGTCACTCGCCCCGTTTGCAGGACCAGTGTTGTTTTTTGGCCGATCGGTTAGCAGCTCTTCAACATGAGGGCTAAGGTAAGTTTCGAAGTATTGGAATGAAGATTTTTGTTTTTTTTATTCGTATTGCTTCGTTCCATGATAAATATTTCTTGTTGTTTTGTTTTTTCTTTCGATTATCAGTGGAAGAAGAAGAGAATGAGGAGATTGAAGAGGAAGCGCCGAAAGATGAGGCAAAGATCCAAGTAGTTCGTGTCTGTTTTAAATAAAAAGAGAATCGTTCTTTTAGTCGTTACTGATCTAGGACGAGTAATAGTTGAATTCTTGTGTTTCTGTTGGATTTTTATCGAGTTTTTTTTAGTTTCAATGTGCAATTTTGTTCGACTTATTCACTCTGAGATCTACATTATTGAATTCACTGTCTGGAGTTTTTTAAACGTCGGTTGATGATATGTTTGTTTAACCCATTCATTTCTAAAGTTTTTCTTCGTGATCCAATCATGAAACCGCAACCTAAATTGCTTGTCAACATGAACGTATTAGCAGTGACCTGTTCTGGCATTCCATCGCTGCAAGCATGTAAACGCCTTAATTGATCGCGTTTAAGATTGGAGTCGATCCTTCCTGCTTTGTGTTACCCTTAGAATATGCTGATCGATGTCAAAATAGCTTCTTGTATTGTCCCGAAGATAGTGTTCTAATCAAACGATTAGTTTCAAATGAGTTCATGCACTCATACTCCCCTCCATTATTTTATCTTTAGTCATATTCTGATGTTTTGAACTTTCTAAATCTTCTGCTTTACATAAACTGATTAATTGGGTTTTAGTTGCCTGTGTTGATATTTGTTGAAGTGTAATTAATCTTAGAAGTGGAAATGCCGAGGACAATGTTTTGTAACAGAGTGTTCGTATTAGAAAGGAATACAAGGTTGGACAGGATCAAGCTAGTATGGCTAGGATGAATAACAATGTTTTCATTAATGCCTTGTAATCATAGGTTGATATTAAACTCTCTCAACCATCCCTCTGGTCATTCAGATTAGAGCCTTGTTTTAGCACTGGCAAATGAAGATGATGGGTTTGTTGCTTATATTGCGTCTGGATGGATGCCATTATTTATTCATCTATGCATGTTTCTCCAACTCGGGATAGCCGATTACTTCTCTGTTTTCTATTTGGTTAGATTCAGTTTTGGGAATGAAGGAAAATTCATTTCTTATACGTTTGTAAACATAACAAGTGAAACAAAGCGTGGTATGCTAATCTCTTTTCTACCATTTTTTTATCAGATGATGATAAAGACATGAAGTTCATTTCAATTTTAAATTTTATAGTGATGTTCAATCCAAATGTAACGTTTTCCTTGTCGATCATCTACGTACACATCTCATCTTCGATCAAAGTAGAGTTTTGGATTTGTTTACTGATATGTCCTCAAGAAATAGCTATCTGCATTGCTACAAGAAATAATGAACTCTATGAGACTGAGAATGTGCTATATCGGCGGCGTGTCAACTGCAAAGCTCCCTCTTTTCACGTGAGAGACGGTTGTTGCTTTGCTTCCACAGCTTCAATTCTCCATAATCTTTCTTCGTGAGGCTCTGGTTTTTAATCTCTTAATCTTTTGTTCAATCCATTGTGATTGTATTATTGTAGCATCACTGTCACTCAATAGAGCCGGTGTGGGGTGTTCCCAACTAAATTATTGAAGAAGAAGAAAGACTACTGGGAATAATGAGAAGGGAGGAAGAACCTCTGACGTTTACTTCTAATACGATAGGTCGAAGCACTCGACGACGATGACAATCGACTTAAAACCAATTTAAGAGACTGCTGAACAGTGTTTAAGCAGACACTTTTTTCACCATCTTTATTGCCAAGGACAAGTATGCTTTTAATGCGGCCACCAACACTAGCCATATCAGCCCTTATTGTGGTGAGCCTCAGCCCTTTGATCACTTGGATGAGCTCTGTGAACAGTTCTGGTCGATCGTCGCAGCTCACTGATACCTTTATCTCAATATTGTTCCTGCTGTGGTCTTCAACCATGGTGGAGTCGATAGTTACTTCATCCATGTCCGTTGGAACTGTCATGTTCTTGCTGGCTTCCATTGCTTTTCGCTTCAGATCTTTCACTTGATCGATCGCGCTTCCCAACAGAGCTGCCTTATCCATCTGCCATACAAACAAACAAAGAAGATGAGTCTCTGAGCATGGGATCTGTTATCAACTAGGAGAATGGAAAAGTAGATGCTTTTTGCTATGTTCAGTGTTTCTGGTCATCCCAGTTAGAAAGAGAAAGGTAGAGAGAGAGAGAGAGAGAAGAGTACCTTATCAGATTTGGGAATGAGTTTCCGAAGGGTTGCAAGCTGAGCATTGATCCTGTCCCTACGCCTCTTTTCCGCTTGGCTATGGCTCTTGGAAGCAGAAGCTGCTTTGTCTTCACCAATAATTCCTTCTACTGGAGTCAAAAACGAAGGGAACCCATCAATCCGAAGCTCTGTTGAGCTTGAAAGCTGAGGATTAATCATCCATGGAAGACGCAGAGAAGGTTCAGGGCTTGAATCTAGCCCCTCAGGCTTATCCCAGTTATCCTCCATAACTGATGCAGAAGGGGAGGCAGGGCCAGTCTTCTTAAATCCGTCTCAAAGTTTAGTTTTTATGGTTGCATCTGGAGAGCTACTGTTGATTGCACTAATAACAACAACAATAATAATAGTGTGTGTGATCTTTATATCTTGATGGTGATTGGTGTGATGTCCAATAGCCTTTAATTCGTCAAACCGAAAATCATTTTTGGCTGTGTATGGCTGTCGTTTCAGTTTGAAGCTTCCGTTTTTCCCTTTGATAAAGCTAAGCCTCCACGATCTGATCAATTAAAGATTGTCCTTATGTAAAACCATTACCTACCAAATTTAAATCATTGTTTTCAGCAAAGAAAAAAAATGAAACATAGCCATAAACAGAGCACACCAGGGAACTCGACTAATTGTTGTATCTAACGAGAGATCCCAATCCCATATTGCCCTGGAAACAGAGGCAGATCCAAAGGATCTTTGATTTTGGGATGAACTATCACAGAAAATTTCCATCTCCATACAGAATCAACTCCGACCCATTTGGACTTATGGCAAGTTCTTTTATGGGTTTGCGTCAAAAAATCTCCTTTCCCTTACAATCCTATCTATACACTATCACTTTACTACTCTAAAATTCACGGTACTGTGTCTTTAAACATAGGATCTTTTTTTCTCTTCCCCTTCCAAGATAAGGTCATACAGATTTATTATGAAAAGAATATCTCGAGACATAAAAATAGAAAAACAACCAAGACTGAGAGTTTCAGGATATAATACTGAATATTTCCATTATGGAGGCTGAAAATGGAGCCCAGCACTTTACACTCCATACCAACAGGTCCTCCATGTTTCCAAGTAACTTATGCATCTTTTTGTAGGCAACATTTCATGTAGCTTTGTGGATGTGCCTGTTAACAGTTACAGTCGTGTAAAAGATTAGAAAGAGGGAAAAAAGAAACCCTCAAACAACTTTACCAACTAAAGCATCTTCGCCTGAGTAGGACTCCCAAGGAGAGAGAGAGAGAGAGAGAGAGAGAGAGAGCCTTACCTTAGCGGCTTGTTCAGAAAGAAATCGGTGGTCTTTCTTGACAGAAGAAGGAAACAACAACAAAGCTTGAACTGCAATGCAAAAAGGGGGGCCATAATGTAGGGCCCCGTTTTGCACAAACCATGTAATTGAATGTATTAAAGATTGATACGACTTCTGATCAACTACTTGAAATTGCAAAAGTCCCATCTCAAAATCATGTGGGGGCCATAATTTCCCGTCTTTTTGCACTAATTTGAAGAGAAGACGAGTGTGGGGGGTTGCTTCAGGTAGATGAGAAGAGAGTGTGGTGTGTGGATGGGGATTGGGTTGAGACGAATAATTTCGTCGGCAACAGACATACGAGAAAAATGTGCCAAATCATAATAATAATAATATAACTCCATCAACGTGTTCCTGTCCACCATATAATTGACATCTCCTTCGCAGCCGCAACTATCTACAACTTATGTGAACCATACGACTCTCTCTCTCTCTCTCTCTCTCTCTCATAAGTTTAGATTATCAAAAAGTTCTATCAATTCAGAACAATTCACTGTTTGTTCCTAGACGTACACAATCGGGTTAAAAACTTGGAAGTTAGTGGACCCTGGTCTACTTGCAACTACCCGCATGTGCATCTATTTAAAGGCGAGAACACTGGCTAAACTAAAATTTCCAAGAAAACGTCCATACAGTAGTGCTAAGGCATCATGATGTTAACTACAACTGAATTCGGAGACATCCAAAAGAAGATGGTAGTTGCAAAACTCAAATTACATTACCTCCATAGATTCAATCATAAAGCAGAATCTTAAAACCGATACAGCTCGGAAGACCCTAAAGTTATAATAAACTCATAATTTTCAACCCTCAAAGTTGATTGAAAGAATCATTCACAGCAGAAGTGGTACGAAAGGAAAAGCATCACTCAAAGAAGACCGATGAAACACGGTAACCAAACAAGAACTAAAGTATATCCATCAGCAATAGAGGGGCCGGGGAAGGAACTTTAGGAAAAACGAAAATCTATGGATTTGGTTTTTATCATCATTTAAAGCAGCATTTCCTAATGAAAGGCCAGGCTACAATGGAGGAGAAAAAAAAAAAAAAAATCTTAAAATACAGAACCCTCAGGTTGCTGCCCAGCATCCAAAAAAATGCCTGCACTAAGAAAAGAATATTACAAGACAAGTCCACAACACTATAACACAGGAACAGAACGACAAAAATTCGAGAATTATTCACCCGTAGAAGAAGTGGGGGAGAAGCATAAAATTAAAGTAAGAAAAGCCCCCCATTTGTTGCAGGGTTCAACTCTCCCTAGAATCTATGGTCGATTCCCGCATTTTTTTACTAGGGTTTTCTATTTTTTTAATAGCTGCTACCCATCGGTGGCATGCCGAAAGGTGGCATTGGTGGCATTCCCAATCCACCCATTGGTGGTGGTGGAGGCGCAAAGCCTGGCATTCCTGGTCCCCCTCCCATACCAGGCATTGGCGGTGCAGGCAAAGCAAGAGGCAGCAACTGAGCATACATGTTCTGCGGTTGAAGCTCACAATCAGAATACAGAAAGAAACATTGAACAGCTGGGATGATGCAAAGGGGCAACAAATTGATAAGAGCCTGACACAAAAACTGAGGGATTTACCTGCTGAGCAATAACGTCCTTCTCTTCCTTCTCTTTGGCCTTGACTTCTTTCTGAGCCTCAATCTTGTCCTTCACAAGTTCATCAACCTTTCCGGTATATTCTCTGATAAACTGCAATATAAAGAAAAAATTTCAGCAGGTCACATACTACTATGTTATGTAGATAATCATATTTTTTTTAACAATGAAGACTAACCCATGACAAAGGCCACAAGAAATCTGTAAGATCTAACTTAACTTAGCTGAGCAACAAGCATTTGTGGATAGTTTCCGAAGGTATGTTAGGTCAAGGTTCTAAATAAGCCTCAATTTTTTTAAGCTTGGTGTTGGAAGTCTAGGTTTGTGTCATTTATGTTGTGCAATAGAATGAGTTAGAAACTAGGGTTTGGTGTTGTCTGTATTTGTATTTGATTTACGGGTTTATGATCAATTAAAGTTAATGAGTTTTTTTTTTTTTAATAAAAAAAACAATTTCATTGATGAAAGTTATAATATGAGGTATAATAACAGGTAAATTTCCCAAGTATAGTTTTCTAACTTGGTATACTATAAGTTTAGAATGTGAGATTTGTAAGCTCATAGGCCAGAATATGAAAACTTCCTATCCAAACATAGACTTGACTCTTTAACCCTAGGTTACACAAACAAGAACTGTGAGCCAAACACCCCAGATATGCTAGGAGGAAGACAGCTAACGGCTTAACTTGGAAGATCAATTTCCAAGTTCCAAAGTTCCCAGAAAACATTGGTGGAAACCAAAGAATCTTCAGATTTAAAGTCCTACTAATAAACCTGGATAATAAAAAGTGGTATGAATTAAGAGAAGTCACCTGCAACAGGTATGGGAAAGCAAAGTCGATCATGTTGTTGACCCAGGCAAGTTCAAGAGCAACATCTGCCCGAATCAAGTCATAACAAACAAAGAGGCATGAAGCAAAGCATTCCTTCTTTCCCTGCACAGAAACCATTTATAAAAAGATTAAAACTAATTTCATTTGCCGACTTTCTGAGTATAGAAAATGCTACATACATAGCAGAGCTAAAAAGCAAGAAATTATATATGAGATCAAGGCCACCTCAACCAAAAGCACCAAGCAACCCATGTTCACACAAGAAATAAAGGAAGTGCTTTTACCCGCATCCCAGATACAAGAATTTAATCTATTTGACCCAATTGTAAAAATTGGATCTTCTGTTATTCAAATTGTGGATCTTGTAATGAAAATTTTAGATCCAGGTAAGTCCAAAAAAATAAATAAATAAAATAAAATAATAAAGAGCTTTGTTTCACATCCAGCGAGAACATTAGAACGCTGACACAGTTTTCAATTATTGGATCTGCAATTACTTTAACCTTGTGGCTCCATCACTCTTAGCAATTTAACATTCAATATTTCAAAATTTTGCGTCAAAATGCTGAGCATGCTTGTTTAAACAACAAAAAATATTTTTTTTTTATAAGAAAACAACAAAAAATATCAAACATACTTGTTCGATGAAGTAAACAAGCAACTCCTCGGCAAGTTCACGGTCACCAGATTGGGATGCTGTCTCCATTGCATCCTTGTAGAGATTGTCTTTCTTTGACAAGGCAATGGATTGCTTCCATCTTCCGGCTTTTTTGTATATGTAGGCTGCAACACGTCTCATTTCAAGTAACTCATGCTTCTCGATCTGCACAAAAGCACATCATTAAATTTTTGCAACAAGATTTATAACTCATCCAACTGGAAAACATCACTCACCTTCTGTGCAAGACCTATTTGATCAAAATTATCGTGCAAATCAGTTGATTCGCGCAATCTATCATAGTCTTCCTCCTCAACATATATTCCATTCAAGGCCTCATTCACAGCAGACACATTGTTGCTCTGAACTGCAATCATGTATGGCTTCACAAGCAACAAGTGACCAGCCTAATATCCAAGAGAAAGGAATGCACTCAGCATCAAGAGCCAAGACGACTACCAAAGTAAGGAATCAGTGTAAGAAAAAAAAAAAAGGGCTCCGAAGTATAACCTTCCTCATAATATCAACAACTCGTGTGTGGTCTACACGAAGTGCAAGCACATTAAGAAGATCGTTAATAAGATCAGGATGCTCTTGCAAGTAGAAATGCACAGCCTTGTAATACAATTCCACATTAGCAACTTTGACAGCAACATCTTTAAACTGCATGTGATCCCATGCTTCGGGAGAATGATTCATGATGGTAGTTGCAGCATTATCAAATTCATCATACTGGATATACAAATAGGTAAGTTCCTTCCAATGCTGCTGTTCATCACAAGCTCGTATAAGCTTGGGAATATTCAGCCGAGTTGAGAAAAGTTTGATATGCTCCATAAGCTTCTCGTGGCGGTATCTAGCATACAAAACTCCCAACTCAGTGAAGATACCCATATGAGCACGCTCAAGCCCCAGTCCACTCTCCATTAGAGAGATTAATTCATTGAAACATCCTCTATTCTGATAATATTCACTGACCTCCTCCAGATCATCCACCTATTCATTGAGGCACCACAGGATGGTTAATCAATTACCAAGTCACATCACAATACAGTAAGGGGGAAACATAAGCATATAAAAAACAGCATCCCAAGGAATTCAAAATAGATATTGGTTTTTACATCTTTGTACACAGGCACATCCTAAGAGGTAAAAGTAAAATAAAATGAGGAGATGAGAGATAGCAAAAATTAAGCAGGTTGAATTTGATTGTAATGCTCACCTGGATAATAATGTTAAGACCACATATTTGTGCCAAGCGGAATTCTTCAGCATCAACACAAGAAAAGCACACTTCCTTCCATGTCTTTGCACTGTTTGCTTTTCGTGCTGCATCAACAGCACCTTGGAACTGTTTCAGTTTTACAAGAGTGACAGCCAACTTGGCCCAGTTAGATATGAAGCCAAATATAATTTTAGCAGCCTCATATAAGGCTTCATCATACAACCGATCGCCAACATTTTGAAGATTAGCCACATTTGGCATGAGAATAAATTCTTCAATCTCAGTCAACCGATCAATTTTAGCATAGGCATATATGAGCTCACTGTCCACCTTGGGTTCTTTAGACTTCTCCCTAACCATCAAAAGGTACCTAACTAGGTCATGATACACATTTGCATCCTCAGCGGCACGAATGACTTCCAGAAATTGAGTGGCATCATCTGCACGGATAAAAGACTCAATAGCATCGCTCACCAATCCTTCCCTTAGTTGAGCCTTTGCAACCTGGCTCCAAACTGCATCTTCTTCGACCCGGAATGCAAACTCTACAGCTCTTTCAATACTTCGAATGTTATCCAACAAGACGTTGACAGCTTGCACATTCAAGTTGAACTTCTTGAAAATTGCAAATGCCTCTTCATACAGCTGTGCCTCCACAGCCACTTCACCGACTGCAGGTCCATCAAAATTATCCAGTCTGTTAATGTAGTCCATAACTCTGGAAGGATCTGCCTTGATGGCTGTCAATATAAGCAGATTTTGCAGATTAAAGTTTCCACTAAATGCAGAGTTTTGAAGGACAATCTTTTCGAGAAGTTCAATTAACTCGTGTGGCAGGTCTGCTGTCATAAAAGCCTTAACAGCAGCTGAAACTTGCTCTGGACTCTTGCTTTCTGGCAAGGCTGTTGATACAACTTGATCAATGAGCTGCCTTCTATATTCATTTTCAGGGTTAAGAACATTCTCCCAGAGATCACCATCCATCCTCTCAACCACATATCTGCATGACAGTTCGGAGTAAATCATATTGCTGATAATGCATCTAACCTAGATAAACAATTAAAATTTTCTAATATATCACTAACCTTGCTTGCAGTTTGAACAATGAGTTCTTGTTTGTAACATTAATAAGCTCATCATCACACTGTCCACGTCGATAGGCCACAACAGCTAAAGTGGGATCACGTTTTTCACAATATTTACCCACAACACGGGAATCATAGTACGGATTGGTGGTGAGGAAGTGCTCTGGATTATTGTTGCTATCAATAATTATTTTACCCAGAGCATTATGCACATGGACATCCTGACTTCCCTCACTCACCAGATGCTCCAAAAATTGAGTAAGTAACCGCAACCGATTTCTGAATCAAATAAATTTATCAGATCTCGTGATTGTATATGACCCATACAGAGAAAAAATCTATTAAGAGACAAGTAAATAAGGAAAAAGGCATCGGAAACACCACCTTTTTTCACATTCATCCACTAGGGGCTCCACAGGAAGCAAAGATCTTACTGAGAGAATCAATCCTTTAATGAAATCTTCAGGACACTCATCATCCAGCAGCTGGCCCACAACTAAAGGTGCATTCCCAGGGTTCACCTACCAAATTATGCCATCAAATTTGATTTAAACAGCAATAACCTTGATATAATTATTTTAATCAAAATGGAAAGATGGAAAATGAACCAAACTAAAAATGATACATACCTTTTGAACATAGCCTTCAATGTAGCGGAGCATGTTATTGGTGTAAAGGTAATGTGTGAGATCTGGAACAAATCCAAACCGGTCACACACATTAATTAAAGGACGTGCATCAGGAAGCTTAGCTTCCATTAAAAAGTTCTTGGTTTTCTCTGCATCATAGAAGTTTGATTCTCTTGTTACACGTTCGACCTCCTTAATCTGTCCTGTTTTTGCAGCAGCCTCAATGTACTTGAAGTGAATGTCAGGATCCTCACTGTACCAGAAAATTTTAAAAAGAAAATTTTAAAATTAAATCATAAAACCATAAACAACCTCCCATAGTATTATTTCTAACTAGAAAAATTACCTCGAACTCAAATATGACCCCAAGAAAAAGTACAAGCCCTCATATGACTTAAATTGTTCAAAAAGTTTTATGCACGCATCAACCCCCAACTGTTCACAATATTCCTTTGCAACCTGTACAAATAAACATCAGAATCTTAACTGTTAATTTTGCTTTGCTATGCTAACACCCCCTTAAATTAAACAAACATTAAAAAAGAAATGGAAAGATGGCTAGTTTACCTGCACAATAATCTGAAGGTTGCCTCTGAGATTGACAAGCAAAAGGTCCTTCATACACTCCAAAGCCCACTCACGAGACAAGGTACCAAAAAATTCTACAAGTGACTGCAGATAACCAAATGTAAGATCGAATATACGTACTCCTGGTAGTAGATAAGAGATACAACAAATAACTAGACAAACCTGTGGCTCAATAGCATGTGTGTTCACAATGATTCGTTTAATATCTGGTAGCTCTGTATAATGCTGCAAGCAGGTAGAATTAACAATAAACCTAGCTTAAGTCCATAAAGATTATAGCAGTATAATAGAATTGGAGAAGAGATTGCATTGCTAAAAGTAGTCCTACCTGCAAAGCTCGCACGTAAAGCCCAGCCTTTTCACAAAGTTGGGCAATTCGAGGTCTATCATAATGACTAAACATTCCGTTAGCCAATATGGCATCAGCTACATTTGGAAAAGTTACAAGATTGATCTCTAGGACCTGTGCAACAAAAATCAATAGACAGAGTTTTAATAATGCCATCAGCAGGTATAAGTGGTTGTTAATTAAGAAAGGTGAAGGAAAAAACCTTTGTCTGGAGGAAAGCATGCTCAGGTAGATTTGGCTTCAAAACATCTAACAGGAAAGCAGTAGCCTCACGAATCAAATTCCTCTGGGAAAAATCAAAGCAGGAACCTTATTGTAAGAATTATAAGAATCACATGTAACGACCCATTCATACAAATAGTTGTAATACAACAAAATGTAAAGCTAAAAAAATACTCGGCATTTTTTAATGATGCACGGAAAAAAAAAAAGATGAGAAACATGGTAGCACTATCAATCACAATTAAAATTCCTAGCTAAAACATTGCGAAGATATAACAAACCTGAAGAAAAAGATCAGTTATTGTATTGTAGTCAACAGGGCAACCTCCTTCCATTTGTGACATCATCAATGCAAAGTTAACTGCTCCCTACAGATCAGGAAAATAAATTCTCAGTCTCCCAAAACAAATGGGAGGAGGGAACCTCCATACTAATTCATGACAGTTTTTTTTTTTTTTTTTTTTTTTTTTTTTTTTAATTTCTCTTTCGCCTGATAACTAAGCCTTGCTCTCCAATAACTAGGAGCACCTGCTCCAGCTCCAGGCTCCGCCTGGTTTTTGGTATTAAGCTCACCGAAGGTTTGAGTGTGGGACCTCTAAGCCCGTCGACCAAGAGACCTCAATCCCTTGCCGACGTGGCTGCCCCTGGAGGTCGTATTTTTTTTTTCCCTTTTTATATAGGACCAGATATCAATTAAATATATGAGTTAACAAGGGTTTTAACTATGAATCTGCATACCTGGGGATCCGTTCGGAGAATTGTTTGCAAAAGGAATAAGTAGTCCGGTGTGTATCCAACCTATAACAAAGAAAAACTTCCATAACAATTCTTGCAAGAACTACATGTGGAAAATCTAATGATAAGAGAAGTATGGTTTATTGTTCAAAACAGTCATGGTCCAAATACCTTCAGAAGAATAATTAAATAAATAACACTATAAAACCGAACTGTAGTAAAGAAAGTTTTAAAAACATAATTGCCATCATTACTAATGTAGAGAGAGGGAGAAACAGAGAGCGCAACTATAATGGTAAGATACTCGACTAATTTTAGATAAACAGAACAAAGAGCAATAATAAAGATAAATCAGAATAGGACTAACTTTAGGAATTAATGAAATTCTGAAGAATGATAAGGGATAATTCTGCATATTAAACTGAGAAAAGACCTTTCTTTACCTGTTTCGAATATATAAGGATCTTGTCAAATTCCCTCCGCTCAGCAAAGGCAGCAACTACCTTTGGCGTCGCTCTGGCTTTGATATAGATTTTCAAAGCCAGGTCATTGTCCACAGTCTACACAACACATGAATTAATAAGCAAGAGTAGTTAATTTTTAACCCTGAAACAAGAAAAAAGAGACTTCAATAAAATGAGGACATCAAACCTTCACAAGATCTCCTAGTTCCTCACTGCATTCCAACTTGTCATCAGCCAACCAATTTTCCAAGAGGTTCTTCTTGTTCTGGTTTACAACTAAACGAGATAGTTCCAATGACTCAAATGCATTCAGCTTTCCTCTCGTTAATAAAGTTCCAAAATACTGCAGTAGAGGTGGTGTTTGACCAGTTTGCACCGGCACACTCTGCATCATTTAATTAATACAATAATTAATACAAGCCAATGGTATAGTTCAGAAATGAAAAAGAAACTTCCTCAAGGTGTCCCCACAACCATCATCATGGATACAATTTTTCTTGTTACAGTGTCTTCCAAATCTAGTTTCATACAAGGGGAAAAGATACTCCAATTACTAACATTGATTTTCACTAATACTATGCTATACTAACTGTTTAGCAATTTAATACCTCAAAGAAAAGGAGAGGAAAAAAACACCATCGCCCATGGAGAAAGATAGGAAGTAAACAAAGCAAATAGAAATATAGATATATGCGAAAGAGAAAGTGCAAGTTGCTTTCAGATATCAAAACCAAATAAAATAGGGAAAGACAAACAGCATAATATGACACCTACAAAGGTCATAATCATGACCAACCTGGAAGAAAAGAGAAGGGAAAGAAAAATGCCTGAAATTTTGCAACAGTATCTGGTGTACGGAGGATCCCTTGAGGAGACTCAGCAGCCAATTCGGCTGCTTCTTTGTACTTTGTTTGAGCAAAAAGTTCTTGGAAACGCTGGACAACCTGTGAAAGTTGTGGAAGAATGTATCAACCACCCAAAAGTTTTTAAGAGTGGCATGAATGGTAATCAACGGCATAGATTATAAATGTGAAGCAAAATAAGAACAAAGCAAAGTTTAGACGAAAATTTTTCAACTCTTTCACATGACAAAACAAGTTGATCTATTCTAGTAGATTATTTCAAAGCAAATATATAAAATATATAAATAAATAAAATTGACACCTGATTGACATATATCATCTTATTTAGATACTTAAAATTTTAAAATCACTTCTAGTCTTCCTTCTAATTCTAGAAATTAGCATTTCATGAAATACTAATGCTCATTTCAACACTCTAAATTGATTATTTGTAAATTTTTGTACGTAGGAATAAAATAAAAAGAGGTACCAAGTAACCAACCTCTGTCAAACAAGTTCCAACTATTTGAACCCAACACCGCCACTTTATGCTGTTTGGTTTTATTGGATTCTCCAAGGTTCTTTTAACCACCCCCAACTTTCCTATTTGACTAATGGATAGACTAACCGATGGTGGGTTCAAAAGAACTATGCTTATACAGCAAGCTTACCAGATTTTCAGCACCAGGAAGATTTCCTCTTTTAGCAAGATTGACAGCAAGCTCTAAATTGTTCAACTGTCATAGACAACAAAAAAATTCATTAGTCTCAATTATATAATACAGAATAAAAAAAAAAAAACATAATTCCAAAAGAGAAGGGAATTCTGGCATGATCATACCTGGCCACTGACGAAGGAGATAATTGTTTGTTCATTGACAGTAGCCAGTAACACCTGACCCCTCCTGTTTATAGCATAAAATCCTCCCACTGAAGAAGCCTCTGCAGTCAAAAATATAGGATCTGGGCTGATCCTATTTCTATATACAGCAGCAGCTGTCTCCAAGTCGTATACAAATAACAGTCCAAGCTTGGTGATCACATAGATCAAATTATATTTGTGTGAGATCTGTAAATAAATAAATAAAATTTAAAATTTAAAAATATATTTAGAAAAAATATCACTAAAATAATACAAAAAGGGTTACTAGAATCTTGCAAAAACCAAGTGAGTAACTTTTTAATACCTGCATTGCCACAGGAAAGTCATCAGCAAAATCAGGGGGAAAGAAGAGATCTGCTTGCTTCTTTGTAAATGATGGTTTTCCTGTGAATATTACATTTAGAAAATGTATTATAACAACGATGTTCGCAAAAGTCTAAGAACGTCACTACCCGAGGCTTCATAGAACTACTTCAACATGCTTTGGTTCTTCGGTACTATCCTCAGACACTTCCAAGGTTTTTGTTTGATGATTTCTTACAATCTCTTGCTCAAAGACTCAATAGTATGGATCAATTTTCAAGATAGGATTGTGCATGAATAATCGTTCAGGTCAGTAACAGCATTACATATCCAAACTCATTTAAGAAAACAAATCAAATCACAGTCTACCAGGCACATGACAGATTTGAAAGATGAGATTACAATAAGGATATTTTACATCTGACATGATGAGAACCGGGAATGGGGATTATATCTACAGACAGCCATAAAGACACTTTAGCAAAACAAATTGCAACACGAAAAATTGTGAACACAACAAAAAAACGATGACGTGCTGTCAAAGAATAGCCAAACCTAATATTTTTAGGTCAAATGTTAACTTGACCCAGCAATCCATAATACTACACAACAAATTAATCCAAGAAAACAACAAAATGGGATATATAAGAGCAAGCTAACCTGGCTGGGCACCAAGTTCAATGACATGTAACTTGGAAGTGATCTGTCCAGCATTGAGTGTCTTTGTGGCAAAGGATATAAGAGTAGAAGGGTTCTCGTTTCCAGGAAGCTGTTCAAATGAAAAAAAACAGATAAAGCAAAATAATAATCATAGAATACATAAGAAGTACATGACCAAAAAGCCTCTTACTTTAAATTGAGCAAATGATGCAGCATGTGCTTCAAGAGCTTGACTTCTCTGCTGCTCCACAGAGAAAAGTTGCATATTCCCTTTCACAAGTTGTGGCCTCTATTTAAATAGAAAAATGAAAATTGGAAACCTATCAACCCTAGAGTTGTAAAAGCATCATAATTTCTACATATTACAATAAATGTAAGCAGTATAAAATTTCAGCACACCATATATGCATATATATGTTCAAGAAGAAGGCAAAAGGGCTAAGATGTGGGTCAACCAGCCAAGTAGGAAATTGGAGTGGCAACCACAACCAATAAGTTCTAAGGTCGAAAACACTTGGAATGGTCTTCAAATTCGCTTCTGGAAGAAGCACAGCTTGGAAACTATTATATAATGAAGCCTAAGCCATAAACAGAGTTGGTATTGCTTTAGTCCCACAACTACACCACTGTATATTACATATCCTTACAAGTCCTGATTCTAAAATCAGACCTAACCAGTACCAGCAAAATGTGTTGCATCCAGCATTTTTATCCGTGTTATTTTTCCTTCATGTGTGGAAGAAAAAAGAACTTCTCCATTCGCATTTTGATCATTCAGAAATTTTTTGTATGTACAAATTTGTATTAAAAAAAAAAAAGAAGTTCCATCTACATGGAGAACAGGAATTTTAAGAAAATGATAACATACCTCAGGTGAACCAGGTGCAATCCCAATCAAAACCAACCACTTTTCAGAAGGATCGCACCGATAGTTTATAATCTGATTGTTAGCCAGATTGGCTGTTCTCTCAAACACTTTCACAGGTTCAGAATCACCTACAAGAAACAAGGGTGAAGACAAATATGAGTGAACAATCCATGACACAGATTGTTTAATATCCGAGATGATTACTTGAAAAGAAAATAGAAAATGTTCCCAACCTTCAATGGACCAATGGTATACTGCAGTTTGTGTGACCAAGCCCAATGTCTTAGGGGTTATCCATTTCCAAAAGACAACCTATAAACAAAGAAAACTCATGAGTGCCACGTACTGTGAATCTCAATGAGAAAATCATGCTCTGGAACAATCTCAAAGTTCCAATTTGAAAATACAGATTGGAATTCCAACCTGCTCAGGCATCAAATGTGATTTCATTTTTGCCTTCATCTCAATGTTGAATATTTGTAGGTGGTCTTGAGTTGATCCCTGGACTTGAGCTACATGATGGTGCAAAACAGACACGTAAGGTCCAACAAAGGTGACAGAAAATGCAAAGAAACATAAACGCAGACTAATGGTAGAAACCTTATATCAAAAAATGAGCCACATGAGTCAGAGAAGAGGATTTCTGTTTTCACAAACATAAAGCTGGCATGGAGTGAGTTCAATTCAAGTGGTTCAGCATATTTCAAATAGAAATGGTTGTTTGAATCTTGTCTTTCCAGACGAACGTGACTGTGTATAAGGATGCTTATTTCTCACAATATATAACATTTTATACACACTACTTTTGAAACTCCTTTTAAGGCATGTATGACAGTTGAACTCAAAAACGTAGAAAGTTGAGCACGTAAAATTATCTTCTCGTGCAGATGTTAGGTCAAGCAAACCCAATTTAGACAGAATTTGAATTAAATCTCACTAGCTTGGCCATCATTAAGCAATGGAATGTTGTAGAAAATCATTGGCGGAAATCTTCCCAGATGACAAAGGATTCGAAATTAAATCATCTATTCAAAATCTAAAACCTATACTTCTTATATCGGCATTTCTACAACCACAATAATTGAAAACAGAAAATTATCAACTCAGCATAATTATACAACACCTTTCAAAGCCAATATTCTAGAATTAGGATTCATAAGTGCTGAGTCCGCAGTTATAGGCCTCCTCAATGGCTGCATTGGCATGTTCATATCAATGATAACAACACTGTTCTGCGGTGCAGTTTCTCGGACGCAAATATATTTATCTGATTCCATTGTCACGTGCGTGAACGTGATGAATTGTGGATTAATTCCAATGCTCGGAAGCTGAAAGGTCATCAGATCACACAACCCGATCAGTTAGTATACAATCCATCTCGCGGCCGGAATAAAATTAGCGCACTCGATAGACGAAAAGTAAAAGCCAGAAATGAATAACCAAATGCAAGATAGACCACAAAGTTGCAGATCTAAACAGAACCAGTATCGGATCTGAGCCAACTACAACAAGAGATAGACAATAAAAACAACTTCAATCGAAAAATCAAGCAGGCAGCAAAGGATGCGAACACGGAACAAAATTGAGCAATCAAAGATCCATCGACATCGACTAAAACACAATTACCATTTCTAATTAAGCTTACTGAGTGTATAATTCAAAATTTTAGAAAAGGTAAGAGGAAACACACCGTCATGGCTTCCTTCATAGTGATCGGAGCGCTGGCAGCCGCCATGATGGCTCGATAGCAAAAACTCACGCGGATCTAACAAGACAGCAGAGGAAAGACAGAGAGAAGAAGAGAGATACGTGATGCCTATAAGCAGAAGTCGAGGCAAGGCGAGATCTGAGGCAACGACGAAACCCTCGGACCCTCGGAACAACGACAGAGGGAACAGAGAGACCTACAGAGGAGAGAAATAGGGAGCGAAAGAGAGAGAGAGAGAGAGAGAGAGAAGAAGACGAAGAAAAGGGAGGGAGTGGGAATATATAGTCTGGCTTAACTATATTAAAAGGAAGTGATTTTTCTAGTCGGATGAAATGGAAAGAAATTTCAATGTATTAATAATATATAAATATAAATAACATATTAAATTTCAATGTATTTCTGTACGTGTCCCGAGGCATAATTTAATAAATACAGGTTCGGAAGCCAACCCCATTTTTTATTTATTTATTTTTCCTTTCCTATTTTCTTCTTAAAATAATTATAATTGGGATGGGGAAATTCAAATTTTTATTTTTAATCATTTTTAAGTGCTCGAGGTATTTTTAATAATTTAAATATTATTTTTGTTAATTTGTTTTAATTACTAGGCTTTCATTATCATTCAAAATGAGGTAAAAACAGTATTTAATCAGTAATTATCCACATAATTCTTAAATTAAAGAAGTTATAACTTATGATAATTCTAACTCTGGTTTAATTTTTATTTGTTTAAAATTTTAAAAATAAAGTTGTGTTTTATTAGTTTTCTTCCATTAAAACAAAGGTAATAAATTTAAGTGGAGAAAATGTACGCGATGGGCTGATGTGTCATACTCTAACTCAACTACTCATTGTGTGGTCCTAGTCAGCGGGTGGCAAAAGGGAAGTGATGCATCTGGCACTCGAAATGGAGATTTTTTTTAAGGGGGCAAAGAGCTGGGCCGAACTTAAACATCCATTTGGGCCTGTCACTTAAATAGCCACGTCATGCTGGGTGGGCTGAACTTATAACGCTTTTTCTTTTTCTTTTTTTACAATTGGATTTAAATCAAAATTTACAAATTTAATCTTTAATTTGTCTCTATATATATTGCATAAATTCTGTAAATTATTGTATTTTTTCAATACCAACATCCCAGGGGAAGGACAAATGTGAATCTTACAACAATGTAATAAGATAATTTTATAATTTTACCCTTAGAATTGAGTTTGTATATTGGTAACCAATTCATTAAGCTCGATATGGATCACCCTACACACGATATAACCATGCTTTCATTGAATATGGATGCCTGAGTAGATCTCCCGGTCTTAAGAGGTTT
This sequence comes from Cucurbita moschata, assembly GCF_002738365.1. NCBI lineage: Eukaryota > Viridiplantae > Streptophyta > Magnoliopsida > Cucurbitales > Cucurbitaceae > Cucurbita > Cucurbita moschata. The sequence goes on along the minus strand of NW_019268523.1, from coordinate 704,970 downwards.
TGACTCCCAAACATCTCCCACACTCAACTATATTCCAACTCATTTGTATGTTCCAAAAGCCCGTACTAAGGAGGATAGACTTGAATAATCGATTTGAATCCGAATAATGGTTGATTTTCTTCTTTTTTTTCAGTATGTCGTAGAGCAAGCAAGGAGCGGCATAAGGAAGTGAGATATTCAGTCAGAACCCAGTTCGATAACCTTCTCTCATAGATTCCTTTCACCAAGTGATCGTTACAATCCACTCTTACGAGTAACATTTACCAACTCAAATCAGCAACTAAAAGTACCACAATTCTTTCGCTTATCCATGTTTTATTTGGAGATACCAATTTATCATTTTTCTTTAATCTTACATAAAAGAAAAGACTAAGAACCAAAAAAGGTTGAGGGTGTATAATGGTATGGTGCAGATGTTAGGAGCCGGAAATGATGCGTGTGTAAATGAACTCATTCCACGTGTCGGGCAAGCCAGGCAGGCACCAATGGATGCAATCGGCGTAGGTGGCGGGGTCAGCCTGCTGCTCCGCAGTCAGCATTTTGCCCTGACGAATGGTATAAACGGATGTATGTGCGTCTTTGCGGTACTCGGAGAGGGCGGTGATATTGAGGAAATGGACCGGCACTTTTATTGTCTGCGTTACGTTCATCGCGATGTAGAACAGCCGACGGTCCGTCCCCACTTCCAGCGGCGTCGTCATGTTCAGTACTGGCATTGTCTCTTTTGCGCATTTTATCCCCTCTGAATTGTTCCAATCCAAGCTCCTATTGTAAAAAATAAAATTTAAATACGACATCCAAAACAGACCCTACAAAATTGATTATTCGGCGGAGCTATATCCGCTTTTTTTTTTTTTTTTTTTTTTTTTTAATTAAAGTTTGTCTTTTTAAAGGAAATTCGTGGCATGATTTACGTGATATTTACATGGGCTCCACAAGAAAATGAAAACAATTGATCGTCAATAAAATAAAAAGAATTAAAAACAGAAAAATTACTTGATATGAAGAGGAGACATGCTGCTAAAAAAGACCATGGTTCGGTTAGGGTTCACATTTTCTTCTACCCATTTCATCCACGTGTTCAACACTCTTCCATAAACAACGGGTCGTTCGATTTCATCGTACTCCGTTGATCCTTCATCGAACGATCCTCGCCTATTTAAATCACGAGGCAAATAATTATTGTTAGATGAACAAACTCTCCACAATTGTATGATATTATCCTATAAACATAATTGTTGGGACTTTCCTCCAGCAATTATGTTTTCGTGATTAATTTTAAATTTTAACATTAAAAAAAAAAAAAAAAAACTTACAGAACTTTCATGGTGACGGTATTCATCCACCAAATGTAGGTATTGAAGACGAGATAGTCCACGTCTTTCCAGTTCTCTCCATGCTTATTGATGGACTCAGGCATGATGATCCGGTTCAAAATGCTGTGCATCCTTGGATCATCAGAATTTGACTCTACTAAGAACGGTGCCCAGTAGAATTCCACTGTAGCATTATAGTCCTGCATGCATACGATCATTCCCCCGTTAATTTTTTACAAAAGTAATTGAACCGGCCACCGACGATTACGGGCCGACCGGAAAACTTTACCCATTACAAAAGAATGAAGCTTCAGATTGAAGTAACGGACAAAAGTAATTTGTAGGGAAAGAATTTATACGTGAAGTTTAAAGATGGCGAGTGAACCAATCTTTTCCAAGCTTTTTCTGGCCGGAGGAACCGCCGATTGAACCAAACAAACCATGGATTCCCACTGGTTTCTGTTCAATGAATCTCCCACGAACATCAGCCTCTTTCCCCTCAGTTTTTCCAGAAGCAATTTAGCTTTGAATCTTAAAGAAAAAACCCATAAATTTAGTGATTGAATCGAAGTGTTTATAGGTATAATCTTTGGAAAAAATTGGAGATTTAGCTTACTTGGGCAAGGAACAATCTCTTGGTTGCCACCTCCAATTCTGAAAAACAGAGTCTTTTCTTCCGTTTCTCAAGCAAGTTACTTGCGATGTTAGAAACTCACATTCATCTTCTTTATACAAAGGATATGAAGTGTTGTCGAAAACCCATTTCCCATTATACAGATCGCATTCTTCAGGGGGCAATTCAACATCGTCGTCATCATTTTCTTCTTGTTCCACGTTCTGATTGCTCTGTTCTTCGTCCTCCTTGGTAGAAGCGATCGTTTTGTGATTAACGGATTCATCTGTTTCTGATTCTTCGGAGTTCATCTGTGTTCTTGAATCCACGGAAGCGTCAGTTTGGAGGGGGTTAAGAACAGGGGAGCTCTGTTTCTGGCTCTGTTCTTTGAGCTCCTCTGTTTTGGGGCGGGAGAATGGAAACTCGGCAATTGACTTGATGTCTTCATTGTACATGAAAAACCCAAATAGGAAAACGGAGAAAACGACTGCAAATATGGAGAGATTACTATTCTTTCGAGGCTTCATTGCCGCCATTTGTGAAGAGGAGAGAGAGAGCTTGCGGCGAGATGGCTGCATCCGAGAAGAAGAAAATTAGGGGGGAGAGAGAGAAGAGAAGGGAGTAGAAATATAACGACGACATGAAACAGGGTTTAGAGAGAGAAATGGAGAAACTTTACGTTGAGAATTAGGTTTTTGTTAGTGAAATTGAGGTTGGGTGACATGGGTTTGTCCGTGAAGAAAGAAGAAACGCCTCTTTTCCGGTTCTGGTAAGCAGAGGAGATGTCTCTGTCAGTATGTTCATCTGGGCTAACTGCTTTAGATCATCTTCTCTGTAAAAAGTCAAGAACATGGAAGGACTCTGTAATTGAGCTGGTTTCATCGGACGGTCGTTCTCCACCCCATCTCTGGTCGGGTGGAGTGGAGCCCTTGAAGATGGAGGCTCCCGATGGGTGGGTCTCCAAATGGGTATGATCTATAATGTTACATAGATGATTAGTTTAATGAAGATGAATGTGAAGAATAATGGGTGGATTAAAATTAGATGGTTAGATCGCTATCGAAACCCAATTGAAAGAGAGAAAAGAAGGTTCTTTATTGGGTAATAGGGTGATGTTTTTGTTTTTGACCTCAACAACAGCCTTTGATGATCATAATTATCTATTTATGTATAAATTTTCATTCCCAAATTATTGGAAACTTTATTTCTCAGAGAAGTAAATGCTAAGGAAAGCATCACTTGTTTCCAAGCTAAGGCAGCTTTGGAATGGCCTTCTACTCATGTGGGAACTATGATCATCAATTCCAGTCTCCATCAAACCCTAAAAATATACTATTCTTCCCTTTTCTTTTTTTTTTTTTTTTTGAATTTTTGGCNTTCCCTTTTTTTTTTTTTTTTTTTTTTGAATTTTTGGCTTTAGAAAGTCATCTGGAGATGGTACCGATTGGGAGTGGGTAACAAATCATTTCTTGTAAAATATTAAAACTTATCCTTAATATAAATGTTTGAAATCTTAAAAGAGGACAGTATCTACATATGGACTTAGGCTATTGCAAATGGTATCATAGCCAGCTAGAACGAGGGGCTTGAACGGTTATAAATAGTATCAAAAAAATTTAAGTCGGAAGAATTATTAGACATTATTAAATAGAATACTCTAAAATGGGGCTAAAAAAATATTTTCCCATCGTTTTAGTCATATTCTTTAACTTTTAACTTTATACAACTTTATAAGATTCGAGATTAAAAAAAATATTTTTCCCTTATCTTCTTAGTCATGCACTTTAACTTTTATCTTTATACCCCTTTAACACGTAAAACCAAAATTTAAATTAAAAGTAACCAAATATAAAATTAAATAAACTAAAATAAAATTGGGTCAAATTTAAGAACACTTTTTTTTTTTTTGGTTTGTTTGTTTGTTGGAATCAATAAAATTTGGTCATTTTTTATTGTATTTTGGGCGAGAAATGTGTGTCATTATCGTTAACAATTGATTTGGTGGTATTTCGTTTTCTCATTACTTGTTTCCCATCATATTCTATTTTTCATTTTGTTATAAAAAAAAAAAAGAAAGACCACAACACATCGTGTAGCCTATCCACCTTCCTTCTTTGCTCCTCCCTTTATGGCTTCCAATTAATAACTTAATTTTATTTTCAATTATATTTCTATAATTTTGTAATACAAATTACGTCACCACATCAATTAAAAAAAAAAAGTGGCATTAATTTAGCATTCAATACGGAATATTGACTTTTAATTATAGCTAAAATAGCTGAGATGATGATCCATGTTAATTAGTTTTTTAAAATAAAAAATAAATTTTATTTATTCTCTCTCTCTTATCCCATTTATGGCTGCTCTTGTCAATGCTTACCCATCAATATATTAGATGAAATGGTTGGGGTTGTTTGGTCCTTCTCGTGTCTCCTTTTATCAAATGAGATGCAGACCCCATTACCATCTTAGAAATGAGTTGCAATAGTTTTGGGAAGCAAAACAGGGTGCCCCTACTCAAATTGAGCCTACAGTTAATGGACTCTAACGAACTCGGTCCCTTCGCCTTCGATCATCGATGCTCTCTGTGACTGCAACGCCACTTTTGGAATGCATAAGTCCATTCATAGATTTGCTGCAAATCCTTGATGAATTCGATGAAGTCCAAAGATGAAGCTGAGGAATGGCTTATAACTTGCTGAACTTAATCACGCAACTAAATATCATATCATATCATACAGAGATCATAACCTGGAAAAAGAAAACCCAGCAAAATTTGCAAAATTATGGGATTCACAGGCTAAGCAAGGTTTTACAAGATTACACTGACACTATATTTTACATCTTAGCTACAACACGACTTTTGATCTAAAACGATTCTCCGGGGAAGACAGACTTCTGCTGTTTTCTCCTCCGACGAAAGCTCCTGATCACATCTAGAGAGTTTGACGATGGAATGAGTAGAAAGGATGTGTATTCTTTTGAGTTCTAAGAATTTCCTGCTTAGGACTTGCTCCATCCAATCATCTACTTCTCTGTTCCCAAATGAAATATAAGCAGCTGCAAGCAATTGTTCCATCACCTTTGGGTCAATCTCAAGTATGCATTCTGGCCCAAACACACTGTGGAAGATCTTCTTAATGTCCTTTACAATTTTCTCAGCTAGAGCATCGAAATCAAATGGCTTGAAAACTACTACTTGATCAATGTAGGTACAAAAATCTTGTAACCATGTTTTGGAGTTCTCACAAGTGGAGTCATTATCGCAATCGCCATCAATATCGTGCTCGGCATTCTCTTCCACAGGGCGATTCAAATCCAGGTATTTGATTGACGTTGACGTCTTGTTACTCCGTTTCGCCGTTTCAGATATTTCATGCTGATGTGAAGATTCATCAATGACATTGAGCTTCCTTTTGCTCATAAGGAAGTGGCTAAGGATACTCTTTCTCTCTGTATCAGAGACTGTTTTGCTTCGGTTTGCTTGGTCTCTAAAGCTAGAAGCAACTTCTATGCGCAACGGCCAACGTTTAGCCTTCAAGAGTGTTTCTTCAGAATACTTAGACGATACTTGCTTGTCGAGGGAAGTTATTCGTGACGTTGACGTCATCATGAATATTGCATTTGTAATGCTAACTTCTCTTCCTTGCAGATCCGAGAGTTTACCAGTTTGAATAGCTTGTGACAATCTATTTTGATCAAGAAGTTCAGCCTTGTCGACATTTTCAAGCAATACAATGGATAAGGGTTGCTTTCCCAACTCAGCAGCAACGAAATCCAGAACGGTTTTCCCTCTGAATTCTGCACGGTAACTTCTCAGTTGCGGATGTCCAAGATGAAGCATATCAGGATTGATCACCCCATCTTGGGAACTCAAATCGACACAGACGAACTGATCCTTATTGCCATACAATATCTCAGCAAGACCAAGAGCAACTCTTCTTTTCCCAAACTTATCAGAACCAACAAAGTTGAACCATATGTCCCCCCTCGAATTAGATCCATGCCGTTTATCGCTTCTTGTTTGGCATTGGGATATTGTTTGACTTATGATGCTCACAGCCTGATCTTGCCAGAAAACTCTTTCCTTGAGCAATCGAAATAGTGTCTTGACATCCATCACATTCATCTGTCCTCTACGTTCCGGGCTGGAAAAGGATGAAGATGGAGTGAAAGCATTACAGACTTTACCATTAACTAAATCAACATTTGTTGAGCAGCAACCAGACAAGTCAGATGGAAAATCTGCGCCATTAGGTTTTAATGGTTTCTTCAGCTTATAACTGGTAGGTAAAGAAACTATCCCCAACCCTAAATCTGTGGTGACAGAACCCGCAGATGGGGATGATGTTCGATTTTCATCGTCCACACTGGAAATGGACAGGCTGAAAGGAGAGTTGCGACCCCCTAACTCAAGATCTTCAGTTTTAGATGTTTCTTCCTGAAGTTTGGATAGCAAATTCTTGTCACTCCCCTTGGCAGAAAAAGGAAAGGTGTTCGATCTCGAGAGAGAAATCTTTGGCAAATCCATGAAATTTCTGGGGTTCAAATCTGCGGATGAATCATTGTATGATGAAACACAAGCACTGCTACTGCAGTTGTTGACAGCAGCATCTTCCCTTCTATCTTCAGTGACTTGGAAGCCCACAACAGTCGGAAACATGGGTGCTTCTTTTAATGGCTGACCGTGATGAAGACGCTGGCATATATTGTCCCATTTATTTTGGAACCCTGCAATTTTGGCACTCAGTACCAGTCCATCATCTCTGGTCTGCACTGAAGACGTATGAACTAGCTTTTACACAAGAAATGCAGAGGATTCTCTAAAGTAAACTACATATCAGTCCTCACAACCGTAAGATCGTTATCAAAATCCTTAATTACCAAATATATAGATAAGTGTATAGCTTCTATCTGAAACAAACATATCGTAGAACATGAAAAGCACAGCCACAGACTTATATGGAATTGAATTTGAAAGCAAACACTCACCTTGGCATCGAATGCATCAAAGTTGCCAAGCTCAGTCATTTGCATCCAAGAAGGCAGGCTAGATTGATACTGCTCGGAAACGGGGGGAGTAAAAACACCCTTTGAAGCAGCAATTACTTCATCTTCACAGTTTTTGTCACATTGAAGACATCGGGAAGGATGTTGGCAGGAACCACTCAAAGGGATGCTTGCATCAGAAGGCGTGGAAAAGAATCCACCAAGTGGTACAAATGATCCCATCAAACTGCACCGATAATGGGATATTTTATTCAAACTCTTATTATCAACATTTCTATGATATTTTATTGTTTGTTTTTATAAAAAAGAAGCCTCCTGAGAGATTATGAGACAATTTAACTTTAGATGTCATCAGCGATCTTGTTTTGAGTCAATTTAAGTACATAACAAAACATATTAATTAGTAAATAATCAAATTTCGCTATGAAAAGTCGAGAATTTCTATGTGCAACGCAGATTAGATCTCAAAAGAGAAAAAGACTGTGATCCAAAATGAGACAACTAACCTCCTCCTCCTCCAGGTGTTATCATATTTGAACTACCACCAGTACTCACTTTTCAGAAACAATAAAATAAACCCAATCCTTAAAATTCATGAACTAAGCCTTTACGAACATTTTAAAGTAAATTCCAAGAAAGATTTGGAGACTAACCTGGACCTGGGATATGATTCGGGTCTAAGAGAAGTGATCGGCAACAGATGCAAATCCCAGTCCTTCCCAATCGAAGGAAATTTAGTCGCGAATCTTAAGTAAGTTTCATAGCTGGCAGCTGCGCCGATCAGCCAAACTTTACCGCCATGGACGTCGACCAGAGTTTTCAGTTGGCCAACAACACGGCTTGCTCGATCATCGGAAGTATTATCGCCGACAAATGCCTTTAAGTCTCCGAAATTCACTATCAATCCAGGCTCCGGCGACTGCTCCACCATCTGGACAACTTCCACAAATCTCATATTCAAAGACCTCATTTCGGAATTCTCAGACAAAAAGCTAGAGATATCGTTCTCGAGGCAAATGTTTCTCACACCGGCCAATTCCTCCGGCAAGAAGTTGTCGTTACGTTTCTCAATGGCCTCCGTGAAACCCTTGAGCGCAACGTTAGCAGATACTCCAACGAGCAGCGGATTCCTTCCCCTGTTTTTCCCCAAAACCTCCCCGATCCTGCGATTATTTTCGTTATCGTCTCCATCACGAAATCCGGAGAGGGGGAGCAAGAAACCCCGACGATTGGGATCAGGACAGTCCATCAAATTACATAGGAATAAAGGGGGCACTCTAGCGCGAGAGCTGTAGCGAAGAAGCTGAGGAAAAGGGCGAATAATAGCAAACTTGATTTCAGAGCTCCGAAATCCGGCCTCGCCGAAAACCCTACTGACGACAGGATCGTCAAGAATGGAGAGAAGAAAATGCTGGAGCTCCACTTTGACGCAAGCAATGGAGGACTGGTGAGAGAGCTGGTGGTACAAATGGAAATTCTCCGGCTGGCGGCGCTGGTTGGCCTGAGAGCGCTTAATGGCGGCCATGAGGGAGTTGGAGACTGGAGGGTCATCGGAAAGTTGATTGGAGGGGACTCGGTCGAGAGAGACGCTGAGACAGAGCTCGAGTGCTTTGAATTGAAGACGAGGAGAATAAGCAGTGGTTTTGCGGGCGCGTGCACAGGCGTCGCGTAGGGCGGAGGAAGGGAGAGCGAGAAGAGCGGATATAGCATGAAGCGACGTCGTCTGAGCGTGTCCACGGCGGCGCGCCACTGCCACCGCCTCGTCCAGCGCGTGTGCTGCATCTGGTGCTAAGCATTGCCGAGCTAAACTTACCGCCGTAGGCATCCCCGCCGAGCATACGAAAACCACTTCAAATTTAGAATATCAATTTTTTTTTTTTTTTTTTTTAATACAAATAATCTACAATTTTTTTTTTTTTTTTATAAAAAGAAAAAACAAACCTCTCTCTCAATCTCTCGCACCGAGTCTCTTTTATAATTCACAAAATATGGGAAAAAGGAAAAGAAAATGATACGAAATTCTAAGAATAAGAGACTTCGAAATATAAATGAAATATATATATAAAAAAAATAATAATAATAAACGGAAAAAGAAAGGAAGGGTGACGTGGCAAGAGGTATGACAATGGTGGTGAAAAGTAGGTCCCAGCAATAAGTGTGGGCCGTCCTATGGAGAAGGCATTTTACTACTACAACAACAACAAGAGTAATTGAAGATGTGGTATAGATTAGATTCTAAATATCTTAGGGCAACATCTTTCCTTGTCTTACACTTTATTTTGCTTCAAACTTTTTTTTTTGTTTCCTAAACATGAATTAGCATAAGACGTGGATTATTAAACGTGTTAAATCCTACATCAGTTGGAGAGAAAAACGAATCATTTCTTACAAAACTATGAGACTGATGATGATATGTAATGAGTCGAAATAGACAATATCTACTAACCACCATGAGTTTGGGCTGTTATGGAACGAGGCCCGCATGGTAGAAGGTAGGTTGAATAGAAGTAGGTGATGGTGAGGGGAAAATATGAAAGAGGGAGGAGAGAGATGGTGGTGGGGTGATTCTCAATCAAGGAAATAGAATAATAGCGTTGAAAGGAAAGATGGTGAAATGTATTGAATCCAATCCACCAACTTGGGGGTGGGACTGGGGGCCAACAGGACACACCATTGGTGAGTCACACTCAGTGATTGCTTACGCTCTCATATAATCTTCTTTTCACTTTTGTGATGTTTTACTATTACTATTACTATTACTATTACTATGTTCAATGAGTTGAGTCACCAACAACTTGCAGGCAACTCGGTATTCCTTTTCCTCCTCCATATTCCTTCCTTTTCACTCCCAACCTCCATGCAATTATACATCCCAAAAGGTTGAAAGTGACCCAAAAGAGAAACTATGACTCCCAACTCCAACCACCACCATACACATTCCATTCATGTGCAAACAACGCAGGTATAATTCACAATTGAAACCTCCACTTTTGGAATATGGAGCCCCCCCGCTCCTTTTCTTCTTGCGACCAGACCAACTCAAAACATTTTAAGTTCTAACTTCTTTATTATTTGAAAAAATTAAATGAAAAAATCTTTGGTTACTTTCAGATAAAGTAGCGAAGGAATTTTCCCTTTTCTTTCTTTCTTTTCTCACTTCGTCCTTCTCCTTCATCGACCCAAGAATTAGAGAACATCAGAGAGCAACACGCAGATGATAGCGATAGGAATGGGAGGAGTTAAAGCTTATAAAGGTGTTTGATTTGATGTGTTTTTTGTTCCTACCTGCTTTCCTAAGCTTTTATGACTTTTTATTTTTTCACAAAACCTTTTCAGTTCCTTTTTTTCCTCTCAATACACCAAGCAACCTCTTCTTAGATATGAACTTTTTCAGCCGAACTCCCAACACTTCCATCTCTATCTTTGCTCTACCCACCTTCATCATTTAATAACTTATACAGATTTGACACAACCACTCAAATTCTACAATACGTTATATACATCTACTTTTTTCATCATCACAAACAGTCTTTTCCATGACCTGTGCTTCTAAATGTTAAACCTATCACAACCTATTCCTTACTCCCCAAGATGATATCACAATTTAAAACCTCAAAAGCTTTACCTATCAAGAATTGTTAGACTTCAACAGTTCCCGACTATCGAGGATAGCTTTCAGGCTATTTCAACGGGTTTTCACTGTCAAAATATGTTTCCAAGCTTTTGTAATATATAATACACACACAAATAGACCACTATACATAAATTCTCAAAACAAGACAGCAGACATACAAATCAAGCTCCCTTTAAGCAAAACACTAAGCAAAAATGGACGGATCCTTATCCCATTAATTGATAATATCTGATCAAATATATGTATCTTAAACAAACAATTGATTGTAGTTCACACTTGCAATACAGATCAAAAGCCAATCTCAAGCAGTCCACATGCATCCTTTGCCTACTGATGTTTGAGTTGTTAAAGAGGTAGGCCCAATCAAAACAATTATCTCTCTGCCAGCAACTCATCACCAAACTCTCAGTCTACAGAAACTCATATCATAAAGAGGGGGGGGGGG
>NW_019268523.1:579568-693940 GCF_002738365.1 Cucurbita moschata | reverse complement strand
GGGGGGAAATCCTAAGCATATAATTTCTGCAATGACAAAGGGTATAAAGTATTTTTCCACTTTTGAAGCAGTGTTCATTTATTCTCAATAGAAGCTAACGAAATATAAATTCATAGGTTCTCTGCTCCCACTAAAGCAATTGGAGAGAAGAAAGTGTGTGTGGAACTAATCAGCCTGCGACAAAGATGGGAAAAAGAGAGATTCTAGGAGTAGAGGATCCACAAGACTTTGCATTATTTTCTGCAAAAAAGCATTTGCCTTTTAGCTACACGTTGGTTTCTTTTTCTTTTTCCCCTCTCTTTCCTGTTTTGCATCTACCTTGTATCTATGTGCATAATTATCAGGTGAAAATAATTGAGCGACAAACATTTTTCTTGCTTAACCCAACAAGGGAGTGAGTTTCATTTTATTTCGCACACTTCATTAAAGGAACAATTCTTTGAAATAAATTTGTGAATTTTTGATTTATAAAAGTGGCACCTACGAACGGCGTTCATACACGAGCAGCAGAACCAGATCTACCGCACCCACTAAGAGGATGAAAAAGAAATCCAAACGAGATCTTCAGTACCATAATTTTAGGCATATAAGTAAGATAAATAGAAAGAGACAAATATATATAGCTTTGTAAAGTCTCACAACACAAATACCTACACAATCTGCTCTGGATTCTTGTTGCTGACAATATGTTAATTCATTAGAAAGTTTGGTCATTTCTCACTGTCCATTCACAAGAAAAGAAATGAAAAGGTTGATCAGGTGGATTTAACCTGAAGGTTTTACTTATTTAATTCTCTTGAGCTATACCTCATAAGAAAGCTATGAACTCCCCCATATGAAAACCATATTCTTTGCACATCTATAGACAACAGTGGTGGAGGAGAAAGGACTGAATGAAATGCTTAAAAGAAGTTTGAGGCTGAAAAGTGGTGGGGGAGGGGGGGTCTATGCATATCTCCAGCAGTAGCTGTCATTCATGACAATATTCAATAATTCCATGTTAAAGGAGATCAAGTGGGGCTGTGAAAATAAATACATAAATATATTATAGAAGACAGAAACTTAAATGGGGAAAATCCAACAAACACATTTGGATGAACTGTCTAATATCGAACCTCAACTTCATTACCTATACATGGAGCTGTTAGCTTTTACACATCTTAGCTGTTTATGTTATTCTTCTAAATGCTCTCTCTTCTATAGATAAAAACATACATACATATATATTCAAGTAAATTGGGTTACATTATTTCATATGTAGTTAAGGGAATATTTCCGAAGTTCTATCAATTAGATCTTTAACAAAAACACATCAGAAATTCTTGAACTCAATCCTTCCTATCTCACGTAACAGGTCTTTATGCGTCTTTGAACAAATGACATCTCTAACAAGAAACTGTAAGAGCTAGACAATAAATTGAGGAAAATAAAGTCCTACAATTAAGAGAGGGATCAGTTGCTTCTTTAGGAGACCAGAAACACTGAAGAAATTGCTTTTCAATTAGTTTCCACTGAAAAAACAAATTAAGAAGGAGAAGATAATAAAACCTCAAAACATTTTGGGAAGATATTCAACCTTCCTCTCACTCTTGCAGTTGAACTACTTAACATCATTGCTGAAAAAGCTTTTTCAAATTAAGAGTGATGGGATTTGACTTTCGTCCACTAATGCACAAATATTATATTCCTCGCTCTCATACGTATCTGCTTTCTCATTAAAGTTCCAAGTGGGCAATCTCCAATTAGTTATGTTGTTGAATCAGGCTGCCAACTACTAAACGTCTAATTGGTCAATTGAAAAAATAAGAACAGAACTAGAAAGTAATACAAGGTGCATATCTTGTAGTAAATGGACCATTAACAGATGGGGTGGGCAATTATTCGTGCTTATCACAACTTTCATTTCTCCATCATCCTTACTTTCCATAAATGAAACTCGAAATACAGAATTATAGTTCCTATCAGCCCATTGGCAATCGTTGAACAGTAAGGTTAGTGCTGATCACACATGTCTATATGCTTTTCCACTCACTAAGGTTAATTTTAGGAGAAATAGAAGTTCAAATGTGTCAAACGAACAAGCAGTTTTAGCCTTTCAGTGGGAAAAGATTCATAAAAAACAGTGCTCGTGCAGAAAAGGTGCCAATGCTTAAATGAACCAAAAAGAGAGAAATATGATATGATGAGAAAAAGGTAATGGTGAAATGCCTTTCATATTGAAGTGCACGCTCAGGATTTATGAAATTAAGTGTGACAATGAAGAGGAACAAAGGTCTGTCCATTAAGAGACCCAGGATATATGCCTTGTAAAAGGGAAGTTCCTAGGAGTAATTCTACAGAACAAAAAAGAATAAATAAAAACAAAATATTATTCTAAGTGGTGAGTATACACCAATACAAATTAAACAAAACGAGTTGATACTCGTACTGTTCCCTACTTTATTAGATAAACTTGGTCCATAAATTAATTTATCCAAGATTATGCAGTATGTTTTGTCATAATTTTTAGCTAATTATGAGTTTTGGTCAAAGTGGCCACAAATATATTCAAATCCGTATCCTCTGAAATTATGCAATCCCAGCACCACGATTTAACGTTCTTGTCGCATAATGGGTGGTGGATATGACTTCACTCTTTCATTTCTCTTAATATTTTTTGACACTTGCAGAATTTCTTTGGTTCTGTAGTAATTGTTTTGATTCATAATGCGTTAGGAAAAGGTTTTCATAGTTGAGATATCCATCGTTGCTATAAATGGATGTTCTATTTATGACATGACACCAACGACTACAAGTTTTATGAACTTTTGAACAGAATAGCCCACTAGGCAATAATGACCAAGCTACAATCTACCCATCAACACAAAATATTTAAAGCATTTGGGGAAAAGTAAGCTTGGTAGTTTCTGGTAAGAAGGGTAATTAAATGCTAGTTCCACCCTGTAGTAATTTCTAACACAGCGCATATGAATGCCAAAAGAGGGATAGCCACTACGCCTTTATCAACATTACTTAAGCATACAAAAACCGAAATAAATGGAGAGTGATGAGTGGCATGGAAATATAGCATAGAAAATATGGCATCAACAAGCTTGGCCGTTGCATTTAAATAAAAAGACTTAGCCTATGACAGGATGAATTTGTTCAATGGATTAAATAGCCGTCGTGCCATCAAGCTGGAAAGATAGTTAAACATTGTCTAAGGTAAAAAATTATCCAGAAACAAGTTTATAAAAATATTGAAAGCAAGAAAAAGAAACCATAGTTATATTTCACAAATCACAGCTAGTTTAACTTTTAAGCGTTTAAATTTGAATTCAACTAATATCTCATTTTGACTTGAGATAGTTTCGTTTAATAAAAGAATCCGAAAAATAAAAAATAAACAAAGAACACAGAAAACCAAATCTTTATGCTTTCTAAACTCGTCATACTTTCTGAGATAGATTCTGAAAGAATTCAATGCTTGAATCAAACACACTTTTATCAATTCATTCTATGCCATGTTTCTGAAAACAAATATATGTATATATTTGAACAATCAAACAAAACCTTAACCATCACTCCTACTAAAACCTGCATAAGATAATATTTGTCTTTTAGTAACTATACTCGTAAATAATTTCACCCACATAGACACCCCTAACAAAAGAAAAGAAAGAATGAAAGAAAGAAAGAAAGAGTGGCAGAAAAAACAAAAAGTGAAGTAATAAAGTATATTCCACAAAGCAAATAATTTAAGGGTAGAATTGATTAACCGCACTAAGGCCTAGCCTAATCTCAACACAGAACAGTGGAAGAACCTCCTCCCACTGGTATCTTCTTTTCTAAATTAGTACAGAAATATGCTGGTAGTCTGCTTTTTGGCCCACCCATGTCCCATATGCTTTATAATGCTTCAATCACTACAAAAGTCTAGCAAAATACTCAATAATATCCCCCCAAGAAAAAGAAACAGGAATTTCAATTATGTGATTATGTGTGTGGGGATGCCTATTCCTCAGTAGGAGATGCGTATGGCTCTGTCCAAGCACAGGAAGCGATCCCTGGACTATGGAAAAAGTTTTTTTTTTTTCTTTTTTTTTTCTTTTTTCTTTTCCACGTAAAGAAGAAATCATAAAGCTGTTGAAACTATGGAAGGAAAATTGTATGAGAAAGAAAGAAAATAAAATTATGAAGGGAAACAAGAGGGGATATTGGGGTGGGGTTGGTGGGTGTCTGAGTGGACTACATTGTCTTGGCCTTTGGGTTTTACCATAAATAGTAAATCTGAGTGTATGCTATGTGCTTAGTGGGGAACCTGGTTCTTACTCCATTACCTTTCCTGATTGCGACACGTTTTCACTTTCACTTTCACTTCATACTCCATTTTTAACACCCAATTCTTCTTCTGTTTTCAAAATTCAACAACATGGCATCATTTTGAGTCTCGGATGCAGCAAGATAACTCCAACTTTACTTTTCAACTTTCGAAGTGGTAAAGTGAGACAAAAAACAAAAGGACAAAAAAAACGAATCGAATAATAACTTCGATAGAAAAATCCTCCGATTCTAGGGCTACATATTTTCCTTCAAGATTCGCACATCAAAATTCAATTCAATGTTGCAGAGATTTCCAATATTTGTATCAGTTAACATCCTTCACGCAGCAAAAACTCTAACCTCCAATTAGATTACCATAAAAACATACACAAAAACATACTAACCTTCTTGCTCCTTCGGTCTCCATTCCGTCCTCTAAATTCTCTAACCAACGCAGCTCCTCCACCAATTTGAGAAATCACTTCGCACAATTTTTCTGTTCAATGGCTCATGGAATGAGTAAACGAGTGATTATAATCTACCCACAAATCCAACACTTTTCTCAAAATTTAGAACATTTCTATTATCATTAAAAAAAAAAAAAAAAAAAAAAAAAGTAAAAAAAAAAATATTTATTTTCATCCAATAATTAAAAAGTCGCTGCAAGTTTTACCGAGGTTTAAATTGAAGGGGTAGAATATATCTTGGGCCTGAGAGACTCATGATGAATTGGGCCGTACAAGAAAATAAATTTAATGACGAAAGCCCAGCCCAATCTCAAGCCCAATATTGGGCTGTGTATCCAAAATCATTATTTTTTTCTTTTGAAAAAATACAAATAAAAGAGCATAATCTAAATAAATTCTAATAATATCTTACACTATTAAATTGCCTTCCATAAATATTTTAAAATATAAATATATTAGAAAGTTAGACGAAAGTTAAAATTTGAACCGTGACCTAAAATAAAAATTAATATCGAAACATTATTACGTCATTTTGAATCACTGCTACGTATATTATTAATTTAATAAATTTTAAATTAAGAATAATATTGCAAAATTTAAAGAAAATAAATATAATAGTTATAATATATGAAAAATGGTGAGGGGAGATGGCATGATTAAGAGGCCCACGTGGGGTGAAGAGTCAAATCAATGCTCAAGGTTAGCTGATAATGAAGATTGGTGTTCATGTTGGTGTTGTTGGTGATGGAACTCCACGTGAAATGTTCTACTTCTGGTTAATTTCATATTATTTTTATAATTTATAATAATAATTATTTATTTATTTTTATCAATTTTCCCATTATTTTCATTTTTCTTACCAAATATATTTAAATTTTTAGAAGATAAAACTTCTAAGCAAATAAATAATAAATATATATTTTAAATCAACGTCAACCATGCATTATTTTTCATTAAATTCAAAACTATTTAGTCTAAAATAATAAACTATCGTGCATTATAATTCACAAACATTGACTTTAATACCTTATGTTCCTGTCATATAATTAGTTAACGTTACTTTTTATTAAATTATTATTTTTTTTAGTTCTCAATAGGTTCAACATCGAACTATAATAATTAATATTTTATCATATTCCTCTCTCTCGACAAATATCGCTACCTATTCTATACTATAATACTTAACGATTTATTTAATAAATGTTTTTAAAATAAAAAGATTAAAAAAAAAAAGGAAGAAAATAATTAATCCTCAACACGTAATCACATGGAGAAAGAAATAGAAAGAAAAGGGGTTGGTGCAATTGCTTCATCACACCCACCCCCAAAAAGTCGGTTGCACCTGCAAAATTATTTCTCCATTAATTATTATTTATTCACTTTTATCATATTCATATTTTTAATTCTTTTTCCATAAAATTAAATATTGCCCAATTCCAATCTATTTTATATGTTTAAAGTATTTTTTAAGCTTAAAAAATAAAAGTAAAAATAGTAATTTTACAAAACTTATTTTTTATATTTAAATATTCAATCGATGAATAGACCAATCATTGAATGAGTTGTAATTTCATCGTCATTAGGTAAGAGGAGCATATAGATCTTTGTTAGTGAGAGTGAACGAGTTGCTATGCTCGTTCATCCATTCATCCATATGCCTTTAAGAGACAGAAAAAGACATTACAACCTTAAACTCGAGAAGGGATTATTAATTTATTATAAATCAAATCACTAAAATATTTTATTATACAATTATACGTAACGAGTTAAAACAGACAATATTTACTAGTGGTAAGTTTGAAGTGTTACATATTGATACAAAGCTGAAAAGGTGTATCTGTAGCTTAAAATATTTTTGTATTTTGTATTTTTTTTAATACCAATGAGAAAAGGTGAGAAAATTTTGGAAGACGTTGAATAAAGAAGCTTCTATGAAAATAAATAAATATTTTTAGAGAGGAATAATAAAAAGGGAGTGGAAAAGTTGAAATGAACTCGGTCCCCAACGACTACTAAATCTTGTCGAGGAATTAAAAAAATAGAGAACAATCATGACACGTGTAAGGGTGAAGTTTGCCGACGTGGAAAATCGAACGACTCGTAGTGAATTGGACCCACCAATCAAAATCCGTACAAAATCGAGGCTAAGTTGGCACTGTGTAAATCGGTTCAGTTTCACAGAACATTGTAAAGGAGAGAGAAACGGAGAGTGAAGAAGAGAGGTAGAGAGAGAAAATTCTCTCAAGCATGCAAACGCCGAGTCGACCCAAAACAAGTTCCAATTTCACCAATCCAAATCTTCTCAATTACCATTTCGAGTCGTTTCTCTAACACCCCATCAATCAATTTCTCTCCAATTTTGAGCTTCTTCATCCATGGCGGTTTCCGACGTGGACGCAGTGCTCGAATTTCTTAAGAAAAATGGGTTTTCAGAGGCAGAGTCGGCTCTCAAAAGGGATGTCGTCGACAAATCCGATTTGGGTTCTTTTGATTTTGAAAAATTCTTCTTTCCGATGCTCCCTGCTCCACCTCCGGTCAGAATCCCCTCCACTTCCCGGCAATTCGCCGCTCTTTCTGGCGGCGAGGCCGACGGCGACCATCGTTTTGGATCGAACTCTGTTTCCTCTGATGATGAGTTTGTGAGCTTGAGGTCTTCTACTTCTGACGTTTGCTCTTCTGGTAATGGGTTAGATTTGAAGTTAGATTCATTGCTTGTTTATGAAATTCGGAATAGTCTCTTCAACTTGTCTTAATCGTACTGGGTTGAAGTAGAAACAGTATCCTTACTTTGATTTCCCCTGTTCTTAGATCCATAATGTTCTTTCTTTTTTGAAAACCCCATGTTCTTATATTTTACAAACTCAAACTGGATATTGAAATTGGGATCTTTGTGTTCTGTTGCAGAATTCATCAATCCTTACGGTGTTTCATCAGAGTCTTCTTCAGATATCGCCTCTCAGTTCGACACGGCGCGTGATTACCACGAATTCGATTTGCAGAATGATCTCCTTTGGTATGATGAGAAAGAGGATGTGAATTTCTTTGGCTGCCCCAGTGAGGATAAGTTTATAATGACTACTGAGAGAGACGAGCAGTTTAGTAGTTTGTCAGCTCCCGAGAAGTCGATTCTTTGTCGTACAGCTCACTCGAGTGACGAACGTTTGATCGAGATCACAAATCATCCTTATAAGCAAGGCTTAGAGGGGCTGTCTGAGGGTTGCCTTCCTTTTTGCAAATGTTGTGTTGCCAATGGAGAGTTTTATAGCCACAAGAGTGATTTCCAGTTGAAAGTAGTTAAAGACATTGCCACTAACTGTGATTCCTCGACCGAAATATATTGTTCTTCGAACTTCGTCCACGGGTTTGAAAATAACAATGACTCCCTAAGTAAAGTTCTTGAAAAAAGTTATATACATAACGCAGCTGATGGCTATAACGTCGATAGTCATGGAGAAGTAGAGGAGGAAGCCGATGAATCTGAACCAGTTACAGATGGAGATGGCGTTGCTGCTGACGAGCTACCGATGTGTGGTATCAACGACGATGAATTTGAAGTATTTGATCTGAGAATTATACATAGAAAGAACAGGTGAGCTACCAACGATGTCTAAAAACCATGTTTAAACGACTAGGCACTCGATCGCTCTTACGTTTTAGCTATCTATAGATGTTTAATTCAAGTGAAGTGACATTTGTTGCAAAGATCTTCACTTTCTGCTCTCTGCTTTGATAGATATTTAAAGCTTGTGTGTTGCAGGTTGATATGTAGCAATGAGTTGTTCTCATGTATTATGCAATATACAGGACTGGATTTGAAGAGAGCAAGGATTTTCCTATTGTGCTAAATACCGTCCTTGCAGGCCGATACTATGTAACCGAGTACCTCGGATCGGCTGCTTTTAGTAAAGTTATTCGAGCACACGATCTACAGACGGGCATAGATGTTTGCCTAAAGATCATAAAAAACGACAAAGATTTCTTTGATCAGAGCTTAGACGAGATCAAACTTCTAAAGCTTGTCAACAAACACGACCCTGCAGATCGGCGTCACATTTTACGGCTGTACGACTACTTTTATCATCAGGTTGGTTTTATCTGTTTGAACTTTTGAGTATACTTTAGCTCGACTCACTCGTTTGTGTATTGCAAATTTGACAGGAACATCTCTTCATTGTTTGTGAACTACTTCGAGCGAACTTGTACGAGTTTCAAAAATTCAATCAAGAGTCTGGTGGAGATGCTTATTTTACATTTCGTAGATTGCAGGTATGTTCGTTTATATTAGGACAGCGGAGTGGTTTCTCGAGTTAGAAACGTAGATTAAAGTCTATCGATTTTGTTTCGACAGTTTATTACGCGTCAGTGTTTGGAGGCATTGGAGTTCTTGCATCATTTGGGAATCATTCACTGTGATCTAAAGCCAGAAAACATTCTTCTTAAAAGTTACAAACGATGCGAGATTAAGGTTATCGACCTTGGAAGCAGTTGCTTTCAATCAGATAACTTGTGCCTATACGTGCAGTCTCGATCGTATAGAGCTCCGGAAGTAATTCTAGGCCTCCCGTATGATCCAAAGATCGACTTATGGTCTCTTGGTTGTATCTTGGCTGAGCTATGGTCTGGAGAAGTAAGCTTTTCTTTATCATCTAGATAAAACTCCGCTTTGAGCAAAACTGATCGAGCTGCTATGCCTTCCCAGGTATTGTTTCCGAACGATGCAGTTGTAATGATCCTTGACCGCATGATCGGGTTGTTCGGTCCCATCGACCTGGAGATGCTCCTAAAAGGACAGGAGACACACAAGTACTTCACTAAAGAATATGATCTGTTTTATATGAATGAGGTTGGTTTCAGATTCCCTTGGGAAATGTTGAGCATAATGTTCTCTTTTAAGAACGTTTGAGAATTTTCATTTCAGGAAAATGATCAAATGGAGTTCATCATCCCCGAAGAGTCCTCCTTGGAGAATCATTTGCAGGTTTTTGACTCCGTGTTCATTGATTTCCTTTCGAACTTACTCGAGATCAATCCAGAAAGACGACCAACTGCAAAGGAAGCTCTGGCACATCCGTGGCTGTCGCAGTCGTACCCGTAAACATTCTCATAATTTTTTGAAGAAGTATCAAATAAATTAAAGAAAGTAATAATAAGAGGGAAAAAGATAAAAAAGAATTGGCTTCTGGTTTTGCTCTTTTTTGTAAATGTCTGAAGAAAAAGAAACTTTGTAGAATTGATTCAATGAATTAGAAACTTGTCAATTTTGTGATATGAGAAATGAAAGTTTTGGTTTTTGCTTACATTTTGAGTCTTAATTTCAATAAACTTATGCAGAGTGTTGTATATATTAAAAATAAGCCTTCTAATTTGAAATGAATGTACGGTAACACGTGCAGGTGATGAAGTTTTGATAACATTTCTCGTACAACAAGCATCGTAAACAGAACCTTGAACCAAAGTTTACCGAGTTACCTCAAACAAACTCCGAGATGTGATGAACAGGGCAAAAATTACATTATTACAGAGTGCCATTAGTGAATCCATAGAAACACCAAGATGAATGAGACTTGTAGAAAAGAAATCATGTGCTAATAATATCTATTTTTACAAACTCAAATATGTAAGTTCCTGTGATGCTAATTAGGAAGGAGGTTGAAACATTAGATTCGAGGGTATCTCCTTCTTGGTCTTTGCTTTTCAGCTTCGTTCATCCAGTCATTCAGCCATAACAGGCCCTTGTAACCATACAAGGATATCAAGACCACAGCAATCATGATGACCATTATTACAAGAGTATACTTCAATGCTCCAAACAATTTCTGTCCACAGGGATTTTAGTTCAACCAAGTAAGAACACAAACTACAGATGTTGCTCATTTTGTACAGAACTAGCTCAAGGAGAGTACCTGTAGTCTCGAGATCGGCTTAACTTCTTGTATCGTGTCACGCCTTCTCTTTCGCTTTGATACTTGCTTCTTGGTATCAGCCTCCTTTACCTTTACCCCCAAGCAATTGATCATATTAAAATTGAAATCAGTAATGGGCCATTGCATTTACTAAAAACTGAAACTGAAACATTCGTTTAGTATTCAAATACAGATTTCTGTAGTGCAGTATGAAATACGTTACCCCGGCGACTTCAGGTTTCCGTTGAGATAATTCTGACTCAACAACCTGTATTTTACGTTTGCAATCGGAACCACAAGGTAAAAGGCCATACCCAAATTGGGTTTTCGGTATGTCTTTCGGGTCACGATCCGTTTTGCTATAAGCTGCTTGTACGTCCTTGCACAACCACTCCTTTTTCAAGGTTTGGCATCCACAACGAACCGTAACCTTGGAAATTTTCAAATACAAATTTGCAGAAACAAATCCCTGTTATTAGTGTTCAAGAAACTATGGAAGATAACCAAGGAGGTACCTTTTTCGAACAATTTTCGGGTGACGGGCATTTCCCAGGATGACAGGTTTCAGAACACAGATGTGTGCAGTGGGGCAACTTTCTGCAATGACAAACACCTCCAATGTTGTTTAAGCTTTGTTTTTTTATTAAGAAAAAGTATCACCAACAAGTAATAGTATCTTTGACTACCTGTGGCAAGGTCCACCGCAGGACAATACAGCCATTTGCTCCTCAGGAGGCAGAGTAATGTAGTACATACACTCGAAAACATGGACCATTGTACCGCAGTGACACGAACGTTTTAAAAGCACTTTGCAGGGAGGACAATCTCCAGGATGGCATTTTACGGGACATGGATGTGCACATTTTGGCTTCCTCTCCTAGGAAAAAGAAAAAACTATTTATTCTCAGACTGGAGATGACTTCCACATCAAAGATGAAGGGAAAAACAGAAAATCACATGATATACCAAAACTGAAGATGCCAACCTTTTCACAAGGAAGTTTACACTTTTCGCAAGACTCGCTCAAGTCTTTTCGGGATGATGATGGAGGTTGGCTCTTGAGCGCGTGGCAAATTTTGGTACAATAATGATTGGTACAGGGAAGAGGATTTCCGCATAAATTATCACAAGAAAATTGTGTAATATTTGAGCAAACCATCTGAGGAAAAGCAATGGGATGAGCAAAAATTTACCAAAAACAACCCTCAGATAACTCAAAGGGAACTTGCAAGGAAGTGTTCAAGTTATAATCCAAGACTGCTTGAAACCTACAACTAACCATTCTCTCAGCACCAATGTGTTGACCCAAACACGGTCGCCACACTAATTCTGGGCACGGAGGACATAGAGAACCAGGACTAGGTTCCTCTGGATGAAACGCTTTCTTTTTCTTTGGTTTCAATGTGAACTCTGGTTTAGGAGGAGGCTTGGGACCATGGCATCTAAATAAAGGAAAGGAGATGAAAAGGTCAAGAAGGATAAAAGAAGATTTAAACTCCAATCATTGTCATCAGAAGGTTTTGCTAACCTCAATTGGCATTTATGCCCACATGAATATTCTTCTTCACAAATTCTGCGACATGGGGGACAAGCTCCATAATGGCATTTGTGTGGCTGAATAAAAACATGTCAATGGTCAAGAAAACCAAATCACCTCTTTATAGATATGGGAGCTAACTGACGCTTCATGCATTCGTAAAAGTTGTCATTTTTCAAAAAGGAAAAAAAGTGCAAATTATATCGATATGGATCTGAACCCGAACCAGTTATTCAACCATGCAGAGTGCATCTCAGTTCTAAAATATAGAAGTCAAGTAAAATGTTAAAAAGAGGAAGAAATTATTGGGTGAGTTATTGATATTCTAATGAGATTTCAAAAGTAAAGATCCAACACACATTAGCAAGAAACCAAGTCATAGCACAAAACTACCTTTAGACTTGATCTATGGCTGCATAGAGGTGGGACAGGACATCGTTTAGGACATTTTGGAGGCTTCTGATCCATCTCAGTGCCACAAGGAACCTAATTTAGTTCGCGACACAAATAAAAGATTCAGAATACAAATATCAGAACACGCACATATATCTACTACAGCTCTCAAAAAAATACTTTTATTTGTGTTGTTCTGTAAAGCCTAACAATATGAAAGTAAATTATAATCATATAGTAAATGAAAATCAAGCACACCGACACAATAGGACCTGTACTACTTACCAAAGTCTAGCGCTTAAGCCTTACGCCCTTTAACCACAAGAAACCAGACCACCATTATGTTTAAAGTCCAAGTGATAAGTACACAATCTTCAGCCACAAATTACAGAAATGCAACGTGTTCAAGTTATTGATTGGAGAGAATTTTGAAAATTTGAAAATTATGCACAAACTTAGATTTCATTTCTTCAGCTCCAAGTTAACATAATTCACCCAAGCAGATAACAATATGGTATAAAATGAAATAGGATGTCTTGTACAACTATGAAAATTAAAGAGCCAATGTTTCACCTCAAAGTGTGTCTCGCCACACGCACACGATATCGTTACCATCACTGGACAAGGAGCACAAGGACCTCTGCAATACCAAATTGATTGTTTGCATTAATTCATCAATATCATTCAAATACAGCTCAATCTAATTACTGTACAGAAGAAGAATCATTAAAAATAGCCATGATCAATCTACTTAATATAATGACATACCTATGACATGGGGAGGGACATTTGTGGTTTTTACATCGCAACCTCCTGCCACAAATCTAAAATTTTGAAAAGTTAATAATCCTCCGCAGACATACAGAACTGAACGTAACAACCTAAGAGAGCAATAGAAACCTCTGAGCAGGGCGGGCAGTCACCGTCACAGCAGCGGCGTCTACAAGCATGGCGTCCACAGTCTCGCATTCTCTGGCACTTCCTCTCACATGCCAAATCTTGATAACAAGGAATCTACTCTAGACTTAGTTACATTTTACCATCTCTAAACTCATTGATAATTGAACTTCTTTTTCTATTTCATTCATTTCCAAAGCATTAAAAATAAACAGAGAATATTGAAAAGAAAAAGTACCTCTTTCCTCAAGCTTCCACACCTGCAGGACTTGAAGACAACAGTTCTGCAAGTTCCAATACATGGGCCGCGGTGACATCGCTCTGGACACCTATGATAGCCACAAGGAAGCATCTTTTCACATGTAGCCCCACAAAGTGATACAGCAACATCACAAGGTATTCCTTCATACGCCTTTTTCCCACAGGGGCACGTTCGTTTCCCCTTAAACGGACACTGGCCACACTCTCCAGAGTGACACCCTTCATTGCACGAATGTTTCCCACATCCCAACAGTTTATTACACTCTATCTCACACCGAAAATTCCGATCCCAGCATTCCCTTTTCTCCACAGTCTTCCCACATTGACATTTAAATACACCTTGAATACGACACGGCGGACAAGAACCCTCATGGCAAATCTCCGCGCACTTGTGCCTACCACAATCCAACACTTTGGAGCAGATATTGTTACAAGAAAAATTCTTAAACCCACATCGTCGAGCGTCCCGAACGGACCCACAATAGCAACTAGCCTGCACTATCTTTGGACATGAGGGGCAAGGACCGGGGTGGCACAAGAGCAAGCAATGATGACCACAGTTGTGTTTCAATGGCCTGCCGCATACCTCACCACATGAATGGGGTAAAATCCAAGGATCATCGCTTGGTGGGTTTTCCAATTTCCCACAGAAACAAAAGTACTTCTTAGGAATTGAAGATTTGGAATACTCAACTCTACATTTGGGGCAGTTCCACCCAGAGTGCTCGTCAGGCTTATCGGGGGAGACAAGAGAGCGTGTGGCAGCTCGCGCAGCGGCCAAATCCGAAGCCTGGCGAGCCCAACTCTGAATACAAAAGAGATGAAAAACGTCAAAACAGAGAGAATAACAGGACCATGTGGGGTCCGTGAGGCGGATGCGTTCGAGGCATATCAAACAAGACAATGCGCCGGAGGAGGAGGAGGTGAGGAAGGATTGGATCTTAGATAAGTCAGCGGTAGTGGTAGATCGGCCGGTGAATTCGAAATAGGCTTTGAAAACGGAATCAGAGAGATCAAGATGACGGAGGGATTGAGATCCGGTGTTGTCATCGTCGGAATTAGAATCGGAGTCAGAGATGGTCCGTCGATGGTCGTGGGTTGAGATCATGGTTGAAGTGCGGAGGAAGAGGGCACAATGAACTTTGGACTCTTTTTATTAATTTTGTGAATACTTATGGGCCTGCTCCCTCTTTCTACTCTCAATCCCATTTTTACAAATTCTTTTGGAAGATATTTTTCTCTCCCAATTAACATCCTCGTCCATAGCTGTTTTTTTTTTTTTTTTTTTGCAATCCATGTAAATAAATATTATTATTTTTTAATTTTTTCAAAAAAATTTAAAACAGAGAGGTTTTCACATTAGTATAAAAAAGGTTTCATACCCTTTTTCAACCAATACCAGATCTCACAATCCACAGGCCTAGTGTCCGTCCTTGTTGGCATATTGTTCCATGTCTTGTAACAGCCCACCTAAATAATGATTTGTTCTCCACTCAAATCGATGCGAGATCTCACATTTTAGTATCCATTTAATTTATCTTCTTTCTTAAATAATTGGATGCGTTAAATTAATTCACTTAATTCGGTATATTAAAGTTGCAAAAAAAATTATTTTTTTTTAAATGACGTTGAATTAGTATAAATTGAATTGAAGATAAAAAATGATTTTTTTTCTAGTAATTTATTTTTATTTTGGGGCATTTATTTCCCGGAATCTTAGATCAAATGGCGCGCTAAGGGCTTGAAATGGACAACTATTTATAATTTGTGATATATTACATACTATATTTATATTTTATGCAATATTGAGCACTGCCATGTCATGTATTGTCGATTACAAAAATAAATAGTTAATATTTTATTTTTTAACCGTCAAACACAACTATGTATTTAAATTCAAAATAATGGTCACAATCAATTAGATTTTAAAATAAATTTATAGATCGTCGTTATTGTCAGCTGTGAGTGACGTGTACTAAAATCTTTCTTCTAGAAGGTTTTATTATTATTATAATATATTTTTTAAATTACAAAGGATTTATATTGTTATTTTAATATATATATATATATAAAGGGTAGTGTTTGTACCCATACATTGCATTAGGCATAAAATTGTAAGTTTATTTATTATATATATATTTTTTTTTTTCATTTTACTCAACTTAAAAAAAAATTAATCTCATATTTCTTGTCCGTTTTAAAATCGTGAGTTTAACGACGAAACATAACAGATCAAAATAGACAATATATGCTAGCAAGATTTTGGCTATTTCAAATGATATCAGAGTTAGACGCTGAACGTTATGTTAGCTAAGATGCTGCCCCTCTCCCTAAAGAGAATGGTTGGAGAGGAAAATGAAGTTAGCCTCACGAATTTATATCTACTATGGGTGAATTTAGACCGACACTTATGGGTACGAATAAGAAATGTTTTGTTGGTCAAACAAATGATTAAAAAGAATGAAAATCAACGTTAATTTGGAAGAGAAAAGAATGAGAAGGACATTTGAGTGTAGCCGTTAACATTTTTTTATGTGTATTTGATGACCGTTGAATTTTCCCCAATTCACCACATTTCAAAGTCTTCTCTTCCTCTTCCTCTTGCTCATCCATCACTCAATTTCAAACTCTGCAAAATTCCATCTGCTGCGACATCGAAAACCCACATAGCAATCCCAAAATTGGAGATGGGTTTTCAAAAGGAAGAGAAATCAGTGAGGATTTTGAGGGCTTTGAAGACCCTCTTCTTCTTAATCACCATGTTCATATCTCTGCTTTTCTTCTCAGCTCCAATTCTTCTCGCCATTGCCGATGCGCTTCTTCCTTCTCTTCTTCTCTCCGCCCTCCTCTTCCCCGATTCTCTCTCCTTCAAATCTCTCTCTTCCCATCTCCAAACCTACGATTTTGGTTCATCCCTTGTTGACATTCCGCTCATCTCCATTTCCAGATCCGCCATCATCATCTGTAAGCCATTTCTCTTGCAAACACAGAGTGATGAAAATGAAGTTGTGTTTATGGATATGGGTTTTGTTTTGTTTTGTTTTGTAGGTTTTTACAGTTTGTGCGATGGGCCGAAGCTATCTCGAGGGCCATACTTAGCGGCGGCAATGGCTTGTTCTTCGACATCTCTGGTTTTTGTTTCGGTGAAAGCCTTGTTCATGTTTGGTGAGATGAGGATTGAGCAAGCAGGGGCCATGGAAATGGCTCTGTTTGGTTGCTCTCTGGTTTTGGCTGTCGGCCACATCGCTGTGGCCTACAGAACCAGCTGCCGACAAAGAAGGAAGCTTCGGGTTTTCCAAATCGACATTGAAGCCGTAAGAATTTCCATTTTCCTCTAATTTTCAGGTTAAATTTAAAGAATATTATTTTGGAACAGATTAAATTTAAGATTTATTTAAAGTAAATAAACTAAATTTTAAAAATTGAAAGTAAGCTAAAGCAAAATAATATTTTGATCTAATTTAATTTTCTTAAAAAAAAAACATTAATGAAAAAAAAGAGAGAGAATTAAATTTAGAATGTCGGTTCTTCCTTATCTGTAGGTTGCAGCTTGCCATAAAGGGTTTCCACAGTTGAAAAATACCATTTTGGAAGGTAAAGCTGTAGAGTAATTCATGGAAGGCATGTTAGGTTGCAGACGACATGTCGGATTCGCAAGGAAGCAGATAAATCGGATAGGTTAAGGATGTGTATATATGGAGTTTTCCAAAAAAATAACCATAATATATAAACAATGCATGAGAATGGATTGGGTGGAATTTTTCTTTTGTTTTTTTCTTTTAAATTGTAAACATGGGAGATTTTATATATTATGGAAACATATTAAAATTTTCTTAAACACACACGTTAATAACTTCAATTTTGAAAAAAAAAAAAAAAAATTTAACGAGGTTAGTAATACATATTTAAATTTTATGATATTTAATTATTATTATAAATATATATGTTTTTTTTAATAATTTAAAAAATAATTACATAACCAATCTAACCCCAATAAGAAGAGTTGAATGGTGAAATCTATTCAAATTGTGCGTGTTATCCATTAAATTAATTTAAATTTTTTGAATTAATACATAAGATTTTTTCAATCTAACCCTTTCACTAAACGTGTGTACACGTTTAAATAATTCTCATGATTTTTTTTTCTTACTATTTATGGTATTTTCTACGTGTACACTTTGAGCAATTTATTTTAGTAGTGGACCTTTCAATAATTCTATCAAATAATTAAAAACAATTTTAGTATTACGTCCACAAAGCTTCATTATTTATATATATATATATATATATATATATATATTTTCATTACTCTTCATTTCTTTATTTATTTCATAGCAGACTCCAACCAATTAATATTATACCGTAAAAGAACCATTTTTATTCACTTATTCTATATTAAATTTATTATTTTTAAATTTAATCTATATTCTAATTAACTAAATGTTTTATATGGTCTATCGATAATCAATGGAAATCTAAAAAACAATAAAAAAAATGGCGGTGAAATTTCATGTAGTTTGAACCGTTACATGCAGCTCGCGTGCAATGCGAATAAAGTCGTATATATAATCAGGGACCCCGGAAACATATTTTCTGAGAGTTCCAAGGTTGTCCTACTTCCGTTGTCGGAGAATGCAATCTGTTACTCACGACAGCTTTCTCCTCCCCTACGCCCACCGGCGCCGTCGTCCTGGTTCTGTCCATAGCAGTTCCAGCCAGAGAGCTGGTAGCTTCTTTCGATGCCGTCGAGGTTCAGATTCTCAATTGTCGCTTTTCCGGTCAATCTCCGACAAGTGTTTCCCGACCTTGAGGTCTTCTGCTCTCCCGGCCCCAAGTTCTAACTCTTTAGGTAACCAATCTTCGTTGTTTTTCTCTTCTTCTTCTTCTTCTTCTTCTTGACTTTGATTGTTTTTTGTTGTTAAATTACAAATTTAGTAACTTAATTGGTAAAGTATGTATTTTTTTAATTTAGGGAGGAATTTTAAGTTATGAATTATAAAATGGTAATTTTGATGAATATTTTAATTATGATGTGTTAAGTTGGATTAATATGTTTGATTTTTATTTAGGTGTTGATGCAGCAGAGTTTATAGAAGCATCGAAACATGGAAATCTGGTGCCACTTAGTGTATGCATTTTTGGGGATAAACTGGACCCAATTCTGGCATATCGGTGTCTGGTGAAGGAAAATGATTGGAATGCTCCGAGCTTCATTTTGGAGTCGGTGGAGTCCAATTCTCAGGTTCATTTCTACTTTAATGGTGCTTTTGGATTAATTCCCTTTTGCATCTTTAACTTCTATGAATTCTCATACATTTTTTCATCACAGGGTCGTTATAGTGTAGTGGGAGCTCAGCCAACTCTGGAAATAGTGGCGAAGGAGAATAAAATCACTGTTTTGGATCATAAGAAAGGGCGATTTACTGAAGAATTTGTTGATGATCCCTTCACTATTCCTATGAAGATCTCAGAGAAATGGAAGCCTAAATCAATTGGTGGACTTCCAGACACGTTTTGTGGTAAAATTTGTCTCTTCTTTTGGTTTCAATAATGTCTTGTTGAGTATGTAGAATAGGTTCGGTGAGATTCCACGTCGGTTAGGGAGGAGAACGAATCCTTCTTTATAAAGGTGTGGAAATCTCTCCCTAGCCTACGCTTTCTAAAATCCTCGAGGGGAAGTCCGAATGAAAAAGCCCAAAAAGGACAATATCTACTAGCGGTGAGTTTGGGTTGTTACAAATGGTATCAGAGCCAAATACCAAGCGATGTGCCAACGAGGAAGTTGAGCCCCGAAGGGGGTGGACACAAGACGGTGTGTCAGCAAGAATATTGGGCCCTGAAGGAGGGTGGATTTGGAGTCCACATCGATTGAAGAAGGGAACGAGTGCCAACGAGGACGTTGGGCTCCGAAGGGGGTGGACGGTGTGCCAACAAAGACACTGGGCCCTAAAGGAGGATAGATTAGGGGGTCTCATATTAATTGGAGAAGGAAACGAGTGCCAGCGAGGACACTGGACCCTGAAGAGGGGTGGGCAGTGTGCCAACAAAGACACTGGGCCCTAAAGGAGGATAGATTAGGGGGTCTCATATTAATTGGAGAAGGAAACGAGTGCCAGCGAGGACACTGGACCCTGAAGAGGGGTGGGCAGTGTGCCAACAAGAGCACTAGGCCCCGAAGGAGAGTGGATTGGTGGGTCCCACATCGATTGGAGAAAGGAACGAGTGCCAACGAGGACGCTGGGCCTCGGAGGGGGGTGGATTGTGAGATCCCACATTGGTCGGGGAGGAGAATGAAACATTCTTTATAAGGGTGTGGAAACCTCTCCCTAGCCAACGCGTTTTAAAAATCTTGAGTGGAAGTCCGAAAGAAAAAGTCAGAGTCATATTTTAAGTATGGTTTGAGGCGTTTGTTTTATTAAGCTGATGGGTTATGGATATTTGATTATTTTGTTGATAGCGTGTGACACTTGTGGTATTGGTAACGAATAGGTGGATGGGTAGGCTATTTCTCGTACGACACAATGCGATATGTGGAGAACAAAAAGCTACCCTTCTCGGGAGCTCCAAAGGATGACAGAAATCTTGCTGACTTTCATCTAGGCCTCTATGACGAGGTTGTCGTGTTTGATCATGTTGAAAAGGTGCTCATTTCCCGCATAACTCAACCACTCAACTGACATAAAACATGCTTTGTTTGTCTGTTATTTATTTTAATGAAGTTGCTCTACTCTATAGCTATAGCTGATTTGAAGTTTTGAACATCAGAAAGTGTATATAACTGTTTGGGTGGAGCTGGATGCATATTTGTCAGTGGAGAAAGCTTATGAAGATGGAGTAAAACGTTTGGACATTCTGGCAAAGAGATTTCAAGATGATGAACAGTGAGTATATGCTGTTCTTTCATTTGAGATGACTGTGTTGAAACATTTACATCAATTTATTTGAATTTTGATTGTCAGTCCAAGGTTGAGTTCGGGTATTGTCGACTTGAATACTCGCCATTTCGGTCCATCCTTACAGAAATCAAACATGACTAGTGACTCTTACAAAGAGGCTGTGCTTCAGGCAAAAGAACATATTCTTGCAGGAGATATTTTCCAGATAGTTCTAAGCCAGCGTTTCGAGTATCGAACTTTTGCCAATCCGTTCGAGATTTATAGAGCGTTGAGAATTGTCAACCCGAGTCCGTATATGGCTTACTTGCAAGTAATGTTGTCTTAAACAGTCTACAAATTTTCAACTCAAACATGTTCTTACTAAGCTATACATTCTTGTCCAGGCTCGAGGTTGCACGTTGGTTGGTTCTAGTCCTGAAATTCTTACTCGTGTCAAAAAGGTAACAAATTATTATGTTTTTTGTTCTTACTAAGCTGTTTAGTATGTAAAATTATAACCACAAAGTATGGTTTCAATAGAATAAGATTGTAAATCGCCCCTTGGCTGGAACTGTTCGAAGAGGGAGGACAGAAAAAGAAGATGAAATGTTGGAGAAGCAGTTACTGAATGATGCAAAACAGTGTGCAGAACACATTATGCTCGTTGATTTGGCTCGAAACGACGTTGGAAAGGTTTCATTTCACTTCTTTTGCCTCGTTTCTATTCGTGATTCATGTTTTGAAAACGAGGTGATATGAACCAAGTAAGAAGAAAAAAGTTGTGTTTTCGTGAGATCCCACAACGGTTGGAGAGGGAAACGAAACATTCTTTATAAGGGTGTGGAAACCTCTCCTTCGTAGACACGTTTTAAAAACCTTAAGGGAAAGCCCAAGAAGGATATCATTACATTAACTTTGGCGATGGTTATGTAGGTTTCGAAAAATAGCTCGGTGAAGGTAGAAA
Source organism: Cucurbita moschata (assembly GCF_002738365.1). Taxonomy (NCBI): domain Eukaryota; kingdom Viridiplantae; phylum Streptophyta; class Magnoliopsida; order Cucurbitales; family Cucurbitaceae; genus Cucurbita; species Cucurbita moschata. The sequence goes on along the minus strand of NW_019268523.1, from coordinate 672,341 downwards.
CACTTATGAATATTGAGCGATATTCGCACGTAATGCACATAAGCTCAACGGTAAAAATGCAGTACCTTTCATGTAGATAAAAGAAAGGAACAACAAATTGTACATTAAAGTGATGCAGCTATGATTCCTTTGTGTAGGTAACAGGAGAGTTGCTCGACCATCTAAGTAGCTGGGATGCCCTGCAAGCTGCATTACCTGTTGGAACTGTTAGCGGAGCACCCAAGGTTGCTTGATTGTTCTCTCCCAAGAACTGTTTCATTTCTAATAGTCAATTGAGCCAAAGAAAAAAACAAAGAGCTTAGCGAGAATGAGTTCGAACTATCGTTGTTTTGCAGGTAAAGGCCATGGAGTTGATCGATGAATTGGAGACAACAAGACGAGGTCCATATAGTGGTGGATTCGGTACCGTCGCTTTTAATGGTGATATGGACATAGCACTCGCTCTTAGAACGATCGTATTTCCGACGTCATCTCATTACGACACAATGTACTCGTACAAGGGTGTGAACCAGCGCCAGGAATGGGTTGCTCACCTACAAGCTGGAGCTGGTATAGTGGCTGATAGTAGTCCTGATGATGAACACCAAGAATGCCAAAACAAAGCTGCTGCTCTTGCTCGTGCCATTGCCTTGGCAGAGTCCACTTTTGTTAACAAGTAATCTTCCGCACCTGGCTCTCTTCAGATTACTGAAAGAATTTCGTTCTATATGCAACAAGGCCATAATCATAATTTATACTACCAATCTCAACCTCTGTACAACTATTCAAACAATTATAAGGAACATCAAGGCTGTTCAATTCATAATATCTGTATTTCTTTCTCTTCACCAAAACATATATAATTTTGTTAGTCTATTGATGTCCACATCGGTTAGAGAGGGGAACAAAACATTTCTTATAAGGGCGTAGAAAACCTCGAGGGAAAACCCAAAGAGGACAATATCGGTTAATAGTGGACTTGAACTATTACAAATAGTTTTAGAGCCAGATACCGGGCAGCGTGCCAGCGAGGACGTTGGGCCCCTAAAGGGGGTGGATTGTGAGATCTCACATTGGTTGGAGAGGGAAATGAAGTATTTCTTATAAGGGTGTGGAAACCTCTCCCTAATAGACGCGTTTTAAAACTGTGAGGCTGACAACGATACGTAACGGACCAAAGTAGACAATATCTGCTAGCGGTGAGCTTGGGCTGTTACAACTGATGTGACCAACTTCAGAAAAAAATTGTAAAAGGGTTTTATGTTTCTGCATAACTTTCCATCTTCCTAGCAAAAAGACAATCTCAGAACATGGTTTTGCAGAAACTAGTGCAGTGAGGCTTTGACAGCTTGCTCATCTTTGCCAAGGTCTTATGCTAGAAACCCCTAAAGTTTTCTCTTGCAAGGCATAGTTGAGCAACAACATCACGGATATTCATTCTCTGAGTAGGCATTTGGGAAGAACATACAACTCCTATGTTGAAAATGGAAAACAAGCACTCTTTGGTTCTGAGACATTGATTATCCTGAAACATAAGATCTTTGTTTTCTGTTCCCTCCAGTTCTTGAAGGCTCAATGTTGGCTCTGCTATTTGCTCTACCCGGTCGGGTGAAGCCTCAAGAACATGGTTGGTCTTAAGTTCTTGGAGGCCCATTGTTTGGTCTGCTATTTGTTCCACCCTTTCAGGTAAGGCTGTAAGAACATAGCTGTTCAAGGTTAAGTCATCATTGAATATATCATCAGTTGGCCTCTTTCCAGTGAACATCTCCAACAATAGGATGCCATAACTGTACACGTCGCCATATGTCGAAACCTCGCTTCCCATGGCATACTCTACATTTGTTCAGGAACAGTTGAAGAAAGAGTCAATAAAAACAGTTTTGAGCAAGGAACCATGAAAGCAAGAAGAGCTAAAAGGATGAAAAGAAATCGAAGGCACCTGGAGGAGCATATCCAATAGTGCCTCGAAAACCAATGGATTCGGTTTCGGTTGATCTGTTCTGAGAGGAAGCTCCAGCCATAAACTTTGCCAATCCAAAATCTCCAACGTGACCAGTCATGTTAGCATCCAAAAGGATATTGCTAGGCTTTAAGTCACAGTGAGCTATTGGCATGGGGCTACCATTATGCAGATAATCCAGAGCACTAGCCACATCAATGGCAATATCTAGCCTTTGCATGATATTCAAATACCTCTGCTCTCCTTCCTGGTCTAAAATATCAACTGGATGCAGCCAATTCTCTAGGCTCCTATTAACCATGAAATCAAAAACCAATGCCATAAAATCGTTCCCTTGAAAATCGACTCCCGAGCAAGCAGATCGAATTTGGACAAGATTGCGATGTCTAATGTTCTTAAGGGCTTCACATTCTGCCAGAAAACTCTTTGAAGCTCCCCTATGTTGAAGGTTGAACACTTTAACTGCAACAACACTTCCATCCTGACTGAGAGTTCCTTTATAGACAGACCCATAACCACCAACTCCAATTAGATTGTTGGGAGAAAATTCATCAGTGGCCTTAAGAAGATCATTATAAGATATAACAAAATAAGAAACTCTCAGTGATGGACTTAAATCCGCCTTATTTCTTTTCTTCCTTGGCCACAGGAAGAACAGAGAACAGATGACCAGAAGGCTTCCCACCAATCCCCCAGCAACTGAGATAATAACTTTCAATGTGGTACTCAAGTTCTTCTTTCTGGTATTATCCAAACTGCATCTTGGTAGATTCAATTCATGTATACCATTGCAAAGCTGCTTATTTCCAAGAACTGAAAACGCGGTAGCATTTTTGAACACTCCTTGAGTGGGAACTTCACCTTCCAAATTGTTGAAAGATAAATTCAAATACCTCAGAAATTCAAACTCCTGCAAATAAGATGGAATTTTGCCAGTCAAATTGTTGCGAGACAGGTCGAGTTCTTCAATACCTCTTAAAGAATTCAAAGACTGAGGTATAGGGCCTTCAAGGAAATTCCCATCCAAATGTAAATCTTCTAAGCTTGTGCAAGCACTGAGAGTAGAGGGAATAGCTCCAGTTAACATGTTGGCAGACATATGCAAATAGCCGAGGTTAACCAACTTGCCCACTTCCAATGGAATGGAACCAGTCAAATGATTATCAGACAGATCCAAAGCAATTGATAAAGATGATATACTCAACAATTCTTTTGGTATTGTACCAGTTAGATGGTTCTGAGACAGAGCCAGTGATAGCAATTTTTGGTTTCTTCCTAGACTTGATGGTATGGCTCCAGTTAAGTTGTTTAACCTCAGATTACATCTCCCAAGTTCAGACAAATTTCCAAGAGAGTGGGGGATTGTCCCTGAGAGCTGGTTTCCATTTAAATAGAAATCATTTAGTTTTTTCAGCTTGCCCAGTGAGCTTGGTATAGAACCAGTCAACTGGTTTGTTTCCAGTCCTAAAGCTACCAATTGGACGAGATTGCCAATCTCAGTAGGAATGGTTCCACGAATATGATTCCTACCAAATCCTATAATCCTGAGCTTTGTAGAGAAGTTGCTTATGAACTCCGGTAGCACGCCACCGAAATTGTTGTCGCTGATGACTACAGAGCTCAAATTGGTGCAGTTAACAAGAGGAAACAGGAAATTCAAGTCATCAACATTCCCATGTCCAAGGTTGTTTTCACCTATTCCAAAAGCCTCTAGATGTGTCGTGCTTGACAAACCAGGCACCTTTCCAGAAAACATGTTTTTTGAGATGACAAATTCCACTAGTTTTGAAGCATTGGATAGTGTAACAGGAATTGCTCCACTGAACTGATTGGTGTGGATTTTAAGAACCTGAAGGTTTGGGAACATGAAGCCTAAATCTGTGGGAAGCCTACCCTCAAGCTGGTTCACAGGGAGTGAAAAGATTCTCATAGATGAAATATTGTAGATTGAGGAAGGGATAGTACCTGTCAGCTTGTTTGCCCCAATAACAAGATCTCTCAAATTATTCAACTGCCCAAAACTCCTTGGAATACTGCCATGGAAGTTATTCAGAGTAGCCCAGAAGCCCCTGAGAGATGACAGATTTCCAAGTGATTCAGGCATTTCACCAAACAGTTCATTGTCAGACAATTGAAATACTTCAAGCTTGGTTAACAACCCAAGCTCCTTTGGCAGCATGCCTGTTATATTATTGCTGAGAAATCCAATGTATTGAAGCTCTGAACAGTTTGATAAGGCGATGGGAATCTCCCCTGCAAAGTAATTGTTTTTAAAGTCCAATACTTGCAGGCGGCTCAAACTGCCGATCTCTTGAGGAATTCTTCCTCCAAAGCTATTGTTATGAAGATTTAAGGTTGTAAGGAAGCTCAAATTCCCTATAGAAGGCGATACCTGACCGACGAATCGATACGACTGAAGATTCAACTCAGTGACCCTCTGCTGTGGGCTGCATTTGACGCCTACCCAGTTGCAGAAATGGACAGACTCATTCCAGGAGATGAACAGGCCAAATGGGTCGAGAGATATCTCAGATTTGAAAGATAGCAATGCAAGCATGTCTGTGTCGTTTCCTCCAAGAGCTGCTGAGGGTAAAGGAAGGCTGAGTAGAAGAACAGACATTAAAAACAACCCAAATTGGGGATTGCTTCCACACTCCATAATAAGGATTAAGATTCTGTGAGTGATGTTCAAGAGAGTGATTGCAATTTAGCAGAGGTAGCAACAATCTGGTGGTCTGAAAATTGTGGGATTGGCCTTTTCTTGCCTTCGATGTCAAGTTCTGTTTGCCCCATTTATCAAGAACAGAAAACAAGAACCAATGGCTTTGAGGATCGATCGCGTTGAATTCAAGCCCAAAAATTTGAATTTATGATGAGCAAAAGGGATTAGGTTGAAGACTACGTAAGATTATTGAAGGTTTAGACAAAAGATATCATGACAGGTTGGAGGATTGGAATAATTAATAGCAGCAAACAATGAGTCACGTATGAACATAATAGGAATATAATTCAATGTCTAAAATATCAATTATTCTTTCAAACGTAGGGTAGGATAGTATAAACTTACGAGTCTAACTCAATTGGAATTGACATATATTTCTTTTTTTTAAATTAATAATTCAATCTTCGTCCCTTCACTTATTGTATTAAAAAAAAAATTGCAACCGACTTGATAACCTATTTATTTAAAATAATATTTTTCTTGAAAAATGCTTTGAGCATGATTTTATAATTTTTTAATTTCATTTCATCGGAAGGAATTAGGAAAGATTGTAATCTACACAATCATTCATGATGATATAGTTGCATATCATGTCACGTTCAATTGATGTATATATATATGATTGTTGACTTTTATGATAAATAATAAATATGGATGACTATTTTTTTTAAAAAAATTGTATTTAAAAAAAATGGTTACATTATTATTAGGATATGATGCATGAAACTTCTTCTTTGTTCTTAACGTTCTTTGGAGTGATCTTCAGTGTGAGATCTCACATCGGTTGGAGAGGTGATGAAACATTTCTTATAAAGGTGTAGAAATCTATCCCTAGTAGAAGCGCTCTAAAATCGTGAGGTTGATGACAATACGTAACGGGTTAAAGATGACAATATCTACTAGCGGTGAAGTTTAGCTACTACAAATAGTATCAGAGCTAGACATCAAAGGTGTTCCAACAAGGACATTGGGCTCCAAGGGGTGGACTATGAGATCCCACATTTCCCTTATAAGAGTATTTCGTGTTGGGTTGTTCGATTCAGGCATTTGTTTTTTTTTATTTTATTTTAATAATTTATTATTATAATGCTCTATCATTCAATTAAATCTTTTAAAATGTTCAAATTTTATCATCTTCTTTAACGTAACATACATGACAACCAGATTATGAAAACTAGTAGATGCAAAAAAAATAAAGCATTTATGGTGCCCTCATTGACCCGCCGTCAACTTTGAGAGTATATTCCAGACAAAGATGCCTGAGCGGCAAGCAATTGAGTTCAGTGTCAATAGGAGAACATGCCAAAAAATGAGTTCTGAAATTGGTAGAATGTTCACTTTAAATTTATATTGGGTCCGGAATTGAATACATTGTCAATCGTCAACGGTCACAACAGTTGAATATATTAAGCAACTACAAAATATCTCAACCGTGTAGAAAATGCGTAAGAACATAGTTCAGCATATAACTTGTTCCTCTACCCATACAAAGCTCTGGAATTACATAAATACAACAATCGACCACTTAATGAACTTTACATTAGTCCTAGACACATGATTTGGTTATCACTTCCACGATTATCATCTTCGTATCATCATGAAAGTTGTTCATGATGTCCAAAAAGAACCATATGATTGATCAGAATTCAAATGAGCCATCAGATTCACCTAGGGTACATGGTGCGGGGTGAGCGACCTCCTCTTTCGCTGCCAATTTCGTCGTCAATTTCATGTGCATCTAAACAGAGACCATTATTGTTGACACTCCTTTCAGAACTGGCATTGCTGCTCGTTGCAAGAGGGGAGTCTGAAACACTGACAGTTCGGCTTCGAGATGGCCCAGATCGTACACTATACATTGAAGAAGCTGGAATATTTGTCATCAAGGGGCGTAAGTTACCTGGAATGCTCCGCCTTATATCCTGCTCAAGTAAAATGTGCAATGTTAAACAAGAATATGCATTGAAAATCAGTTCGTGCAGACGTGTGACACTGCTTTGCGCTTGTGAAGTTTATACCAGAATGGCGTTGTTAGAAAGGGAAGATAAAAATTTAATTCCACAACAAAAATCCCTTGAAAATAGATAGCATACCATGTGTCTTATGGCCATATCCAGAGACTTCTTAGATAGTGTTCTCCCAAAACCCAAGCTATCTGGCGACGAGGACTTCCCAGACAGATTCCCACGAGGTGAATGCCTGTCATCTTGCTTGGGAGGCGCCAATTTGCGCATGCTTATTACCCTTTCAACCATTTTTGTCCCTACTAATACAGGACTTATGTTGTCATTAGCTTTAGCATGCATTCGGTTAATTGCAGGGACAGAGCCCCCACTAAAATGAATATTTCCATTAGGTGCACGTCCTCGTGACGGAGAGCATGATTGTCGTCTTGGCCTACTATTTGGAAGAGGTTCAACAGAGGAAGATCGTGCACTAGGTGCTCCAGGCCGACCCCTTGTGGCAGAAAGTGGTCTTTCAGGAAGTGATGTCCTTAAATTTGGTGGAGCATCGAGAGAGAAACCTGGCATCTCTGAAGGATTCCATGGTCTGGATTTTACTGTTGGGGAAGTTCCTCTTGATGGTACTTGATTCCTTGACGGAGTTGGAGATGGCTTTGAAATTGATGATGAAGACCTGACTAAGGAAACAGGTGCACTTGATGCACTAGATGGTGTGGAAGGTCGACGAGTAGGAGTTGAGGCCCTTGATGTGGGCTTAGGTGGAGGTATAGTAGCTCTGGAAGACGGCGTCGGCGTTGATGATCTTGCTGTTGTTCTTGTTGGAGTGGAAGATCTTGCGGGAACTGACTTAGCAGAGGAAACAGTGGGCTTAGTCTTAGTAACTGGCTTGGCTGACGCAGCTGGCAGCTTATTTGAAGCTGCTGCAATCTTAGTCGAGGAAACTACTGGTTTATTGGAAGGCAAAATCGCACGGGAAGTAGGTGTTGAGGATCTGGAAGTTCTAGCTGTTGTGGTTAATGTAGGACGTCCAGTTGGGGTAGCAGGTCTCGATCCAGGGCCTCCAGATGATGAAGGCCGACGTATCCCTACACTTGAAGAATTCAATCCTGGAGAAGAAGCTGGTTGTTTTGAGACCAAGTTGCTCCTCGTAGCAGGTTCTTGTTGGAGATTTGCGAGCTGAACCCAGAAAAGGAAAATAACTTAACAACTTGTTCAAAAACAGAAAAAATAACAACACAACATTAATAACTGTTACTGAAATGCGTGAGGAATGTTAAAAAGAATATCAGTTACGAGCATAAGATTGAAAATTCACTAGGTGCCATTCTATGTGTCATATGCCAAGCAATTAAAGAATTTAGGTCAGTAAATTTTTCCTTGGCCTATAAACGAAGAATCTAGATGACTTGCTCCGATTGTGAACAAACTATGACATTGACATAGACATCTTGGGAACAAAAACATCAAATCTTCCCATTATCATCTCCAATGGAAGAAAAAATAAATACCCCGTTGCCTATCTTGAGTCATTTAATTTCCTAATGAGCGAAAGTTCCGGATTCCAGCTTTGTCCTCACTGGACTTCCCAAGAACCAGACTTTCCAGAATGAAAGCAGCTTGGAAGGCTGAAATAACTATTTATCATGTACCACAACATCTATGGTTTTAAGAATCAAAGATGTCAAATCTCAATATATTCAACTTATTGAGCTTGACACTTGGGAAAGAACTTACTCTAGATTTCAGCACATTGGGACGACCCATTGGAGTAGCATGGCTCATTAAGACCCTTTCTGACTCCGTTTCCAAAGATGGAAAAAGAGGAGTTCCAGGAGGAGTTATAAGCCTGAAAACAGATCAAGCTCTGGTTAATTTAACTGGTTCAATTTGCACAAAGTAAAAGTCATAACCAATCATAAGACTACTAGGAAATAGGCATGAACCGTTTCTGAACCCACAAGAATATTTGCAGTAGGCATTCCATTCCTGGAAAATATACTTTTCACTATCGACATGTAAATGAAAACAGCCATGTCCAGACAGAAGCAAAAGGTACTTTCTTGATAACCTCGCTGCAACTACCAACCCCATTCCTTTCCCCACATATGAACATAAAGTTTCAAACAATAATAAATCTAGCCGACAGGGAGAGTTTCTTCGGGGATCCCTATGATTATAAAGTTTCAATGACCCAAAACCTTATAGTCTGTGGCAAGTGGTAATCAACATAAATGTTATTCTCTCGTGTCCAATATTTTGACAATGAAATCAACAGTTAAGCAAAATATTCGTTGTTTAAGAAGATTTTTTTTTTTTTTTTTTTTATATATATATAGTTGTGGTTAATCAGTGGTTGAATAGATTAACTCACACTCCTGGACTAATCCAACTTGGGAACTGTCTAATCTTACATATTTGATTTTATGAATCAAATACTATTTAATTTGCTAGATAAATGGTAACCATACATTTGAACCTGTGACCTCAAAAACAATCAAATCCATAGATTGAGACGTCCACCACCAATCAAAGTGGCTTGTTCCAGAAATGAAACTGATCATAAATTTTAGGAATTCTAATTCTGAATCAAGGGTTAAGGTCATGCAGTATGAAATTGAAACCTAAGTTAACATCACAACTTGAGATGGAAGAGCCTCCTTTTCTTTCCATCCCCACCTATTCTAGACATGCCATTGTCATCCTCATCAATAAGCTAGAGCCAAAGGAATGGACCTCATCCATGCAGCGTATTGTCATTCATATCACAAAGCACGTGATGCACAGTCAATAGACCAGAAGACTTAGATAGGCCTGTGTTGTATCAACTAAATGATAGCTAAACTAGGGCAGATATTGTCTGTTAGCAAGAGGGTTTCTTGAAATTTGTCTACCCACGTCTTCAGAAACTTCTAAATGCCTATTTCATCGCACAACGTAAAAGAAACTCCTTTATTAACAAGGGTGTAAATCAGTAATGATCAAGTAGAAGTAAAGAGACCTAACAAAATTGCCATTGCAGAAAAATTAACAAATTGGAGATCCTCAACAGATTGGTCCATTCATATCTCTCTCAGATTATAAAAATAACTCGTCAGGGCCACACTCTTTTTCACCATGGTTCCATTTGGGAACACTCTCAAGTCAATTACTGATACTGAGATATTGAGTTTTTCTCAAAACTACCAACGATCAGTTAATCAAGGATAAAAACAGCAATCTTCTATACAGAAATTTATTCAATAAACTAAAATGAGAAGTGAAAGGTGATAGCTTTACCAATCATAATCATTTTTATCATTGTCAGAATTAAGAAAATCATCAGCACCAGTCTTGCGAGTAGGGGCAGGGGTCGCTGATGCGATATTAAAAATTGGAGACGTTCCTGGTTTTGTTCCTGCACAAAACAGAAAATTAAATGCGATAAAACGTAATTTCAGTAGAATTAGCAGAAGCATACGTCACAGTGGCTATACCTAAAGGCGCATCAAACTCTTCCGCGTGGTTCGATAAAAGATCATTCCTCTCCTTCTCACGCTTTCTCATTTCTAAGAACAACGCAAGCTCCTCCTCCTTATCTTTCCTCACCGACGCCCTTAGTCCTCCAACTTGCTGCTGCCGCTGCTTCACCGGCGCTTGCATTTGTGATTCCAAAGCCCTAAAACTACGATTCATTTTAAAATCCCCCAAGCTTCGTTGTCCAAAAATTTCAAAAATCACAAGCTGCAACACCGAGAGTACTTCAAAGCCAAAAACAAATAAACCACGCAGTTCGTTCACGTTTTCATCTCCCAGAATAACACCCATACCAAAGCATCGCGTCGACAGTACAACACCAAAATGCAAAACCAATTAGATCTGCAACAAAGCTCCCCGACCACAACTCTTGAAAGCACAACCTAGTAGGAGAGTATTCCGCATCTAAATGCTCTTCTCCCACCGGAAGCCTCTATTAACTCCAAAACTCCCAAAAAAAAAAAAAGTAGCTGTAGAAAGAAAGAGAAACAAAGAGGCGTCGAACTCAGAGAAGCAAGAATCAAGAGGAAGTGCTTGCGAAATCCGCCATTGTCGGTCGTGGATCAAGCTGAGAAAATCGAAAGAGGTGAAATTCAGAGGTGGAACGATGCCGTATGGAATGCGAAACGGGGAAAACACGAGTGAGCTTATGAACCATGCTTTCTTTTCTCTCGCGCTGCTGTGATTCCTCTCACTTCAAGTCTACGTTTTCGTGTTGGGCCTTCTTTTAGGTGGGTCAATATTATACTGGATAATCACGATTTTACCCTTCCTTTTTCTTGCAGATATACCCCTGCATTTCGGCATTTTTCTCTTTTTTCCCCTTTTCTTTTCGTATTTAAAATTGAAACCGAAAACAAAGATTCTGAATAGGGTATTGTTTGGGGTCTGGTGTCGTGCACCAATCATTCCTTTGGCGGATTTTAAATCAAACCTAAAATATATATAATTAAAAAAATAAAATATATATTTTGGACTTTTTAAATACAAAAATAAAAAATATATATATATATATGGTTCGGTTGAAATTATGTTGTAATATTAAATTTTAATTTTTTTAAAATAAGGTTAATTTTATTAGGATATCTTAATATTCTTTGGAAGAAAATAGTTTTTAAAATTAATAGTTATTATAGTTGAAAATAAAATGAGAAATAAAAGAAAATTTTCCCCGCAAATTCTCGAAATTGAAAGGTTTTAGTTGTGCAGGGAAAATGGATGAAATCTGGACGATCGCCATTGTAGGGTTTGCAGTAAAAAAGTGTGGTTTTTTTGTGAAGAACTTGAGGTTTGATCGCCCGCTTACTTCGAGGTAACCATTTTTCTTTTTCGACGGAGTTTTGGGACTGCAAATTAAGTAGCAAAGAAGACGATGATTGTCTTCCTTAAAGCAATTACCTAGGAAATTCCGCTTTCAGGATCATTCCAAGGAATATGAATCAACCCGACCCCTCGCCATAAACATGGATCAATTAAATAACTTCGAATAAAACAAACCCTTTATTGTGTTTTTTTTTTTTTACCAATTGAGCTGTAGCCGTCACGATGTTAGTTTTCAAATTCTATTTTCAATAGTTTAAGACAATTCTTGTACGAATTCGGAGTTTGAATATATGGGACTCTACCATTTCAGACCTTAGATTGATGCAGAAAGCGTCTAGAGACGATAGGTAATATTGGCGTTGCGACGGATATCGGAAATGGCCGGAAAGACGATGAGCGATGCGAGCAGTAGCAATTTTGGTGGCGCGGAGAGAGGGGAAAGTGTTGTTTATGACTGTAGAAGACGAAAATCCTCGTGTGGTTACTGCAAATCTGGTTCTCATGGGAGCATCACTCACGGTTCGATTGATTTTAATGACTTTCATTCCATCGCCAGTTGCTTTAATTATTTGTTGGGTTATTCTTTGGTACAAATTGCAAATTGTTTTCTGTTTTCTTCTGGTTCTGATCTCCGTTTTGACGTATTTCTACTGCTTTTCTTTTGTACTGTGGGCTGTGATAGAATTACAAGTTCTGAATTGAACTAACAGTTGCTTTACTCTACAATTTTTGTTTTTTTTTCTTGTGCATCTTTACTCTGAATGATACATGAATTGTAGTTTTGCATGAATGGAATCCGCATTAAGTATATAATTTTCTGTGCTGCAATTCCGGAATTTAGAAGCTGAAAATCATTATTTTGTTGTCGTTGTCGCAGGCCATAAGTGTTCCTGATTGGCTCTTATGTTGCCTTTGATCATATTTCGTTTTTTTCATGGCAGGTTTATGGGCTCCAGATAATCTTACTGTTGATGACTACCAAGGTTTGTATTACTGGTTTTTCTTTCAGTCTTTTTAGGATCTCCTTTCTCTCTGCCATCACAGTTCATGCTGCATTGTCGATTTTGTCTACAAAATATCCATCATGTTTTCATATTATCAATGTATTTTAGTATGGATGCTCGATCAGTTTCTGGTGATATTGTAATATAGGCTCTATAACTTTTCTTTAACCTATGCTCAACTTAAAGGTTCATAACTATTGTTTACTAAAATATTTTTACTTGTTCAACAGATCTCCTTGATCGTGGCTGGAGAAGATCTGGTTGTTATCTCTACAAACCTGAGATGGAAAGGACATGTTGCCCTTCTTATACAATCCGTTTGAAGGCATCTAACTTTGTTCCTTCTAAAGATCAACTACGAGTTTCTAGACGGTTTCAAAGGTGTGATCCTAAAAAATTCTGCTCTTTCAACATAATGTTTGAGGTGGAAGATGTTGTCATTATTCACATTTAAAAATATTTGATTACTTGAGCAAATTGATCGTGGGGGGTGGGGTTGGTGAGTTAATGAGTAGTAGTTATAGAAATGAAAGCGTGTTCTATACTTTTTGTTGAATTCGACCTTTAGTGAGGGAAGACAATTTCTTTACCTTATTTCAGCGATTTATAATTAGTTTATAAGATCTGCTCTCTGTTTATAGTTAGTTTATAAGATATGGTCTCAGTTTGGCTTGGTACATTTTATGCTCTTTTTCAATGTCGGTTTTCGAAATCTAGTTGGATGTGTTCCTATTTAGCATCTGATGAGTTTTTTTGTTTTAGATTTTTAGATGGTGAATTGGAGCATGATAAACCTGTGGAGATCACAGAAGTTTCAAGTGCTTCCAAGGGCAGTAGCCATGCACTTAATGGCAAATCTCACTCAGTAGAAAAGAACTCATTGTCCATTAAAAATAACGAAAAGGAGGAAGATCGCTTTATGCTGCATCTGTCTGATAAGGTCAATGATGCCATAAGTTTATACACCAAAAGCAGCGATCTTCCCCGTAACATACAATTTCCAAGAGCTTCTGTCAAAAGGGTTTCCCATGCAAAGAAGAAAGTGCTGGTTCAAGGATCAAAGGATCTTGTATACTCCAGCAATGTTGCATTCCAATTGTCTGCCAGCATAAGGCGTGCCCAAGTTGGTGAGATGAAAGATGGTAACTTATCCTCATCAGAGAGTAATACAGCAGAAAATGGGTTCATTCCTAAAATAGTTGCTGAAAAGCTGGTAAGTTATTTGAGCCAGGTCAATGAGCTATCCGGTTTCTCAATCAAAGCATGCAATGGACATATCAATTTTTATTCTGACAAAGGAGAAGCTTTCCTTCCGAAGAGTTCCGATAAGGCTACCATTTCTCAAGAAACTGCTAAAGCCAGAAGTAAAGATTCCAGTAGGGACAAGAACCCGAAATGTTCTTTGCAGAAGAGACGAAAGTTTGAGATACGCCTGAAACGGTCCAGTTTTGATCCAGTAGAATACGCGCTGTATAAAAGTTATCAGCTTCTTGTGCACAATGATAGTCCAGATCGTATATCAGAAGCCTCATATCGAAACTTCCTAGTCGACACCCCCCTCAACTTTGTTCCCTCAACTGGTGATGGCACTGTTCCTCCCTGCGGTTTTGGTTCTTTTCACCAGCAATATTTGATTGATGGGAAGCTAGTTGCAGTTGGTGTTGTAGACATCCTTCCAAGGTGTTTATCGAGTAAATATTTATTCTGGGACCCTGACTATGCTTTCCTATCTCTGGGGAAGTATTCAGCCCTACAAGAAATAGAGTGGGTAAAACAGAATCAAGCACACTGTGCCTCTCTTCAATATTATTATCTTGGCTATTATATTCACAACTGTGGAAAGATGAAATACAAGGCAACATATTGCCCATCAGAGCTTCTTTGTCCACTTCGTTACACGTAAGTTTTTCTCTGTAGGTGGGGGATTATTGAGGCTGATTTGTTTACGTAAAAGGGTGAGGATAAAATTAATGTCTTGTTCTTCCCGGGTAGCTTGAGTCGGTTTGAGGGTTTTAGTTAGTAATTCCTTAATTTCCATGGCTATTGACATTAGACAAACACCAAGAGTAACAGAAGCTAAGTCAACAAATGTGGTCTAGAATTAGGAGCCATTGAGTAACTAGAAATTTGTTCGGTCATAAGTAACTCATTACTGTTGGATGATGGAAGTCCCACATCGACTAATTTAGGGTGTGATCATGGGTTTATAAGTGAGGAATACTAACTCTATTGGAATGAGGCCTTTTGGGGAAAGCCCAAAGCAAAGCCATGAGAGCTTATGCTCAAAGTGGACAATATCATACCATTGTGGAGAGTCGTGTTCGTCTAACAATTACTACCGATTAATCATTTCAAATTTGACCCATGAGCTCTGTATCTCCTCAGGTGGGTTCCATTTCATGCTGCGAAGCCATTGCTTGATCAAAAATCTTATGTAGTCCTATCAGATTTTTCACTCCAACAAAATGGGGAATCGTCAGCACTTGACCAGGTACCGAATGATATGGAACTTGAACACGATACCGATTACCTGGAAGAACCAGAAAATGATAATATGGACGAGGATGGGGAGATAGCTGAGGATTACTCGGACGAATCTGATGAGGACTTGGCCTCAGAAAGCAGTAGCCTGGCCTCTGAAATGGAAGATGGAGATGTAACAAATATCTTAATCGGCATAGGCAACTCCCGTATGAGATACAAGGACATAAAAGAAGCCATCTTCCCCTCTAGAAGAAGCTACGTAGAAAATCAGTTGGTTAGATACAAAAGAGTGGTTGGTAAAGAGCTCTCGGAAAGGATAGTTTATACACTCCAGTGACCGTCAGTGCAACACCGCAGATTTCAATTCCTGAAGATGTCTGAGAGCTTTCTCTGTTCATTGTTTATATGTTTACTTTGTCAGCTGTATTTGAACTTTCATTAGACTGCTGAGGCATTTGAGTCTTCCATTTTCATTTTCCATTTGTCCAAGTCAATGAGGAATCTTTTCTAGAGTTCTGTTTGTAAAAACAGGTAGAGGTGAAGCAGGGAGTTTGCGACATGTTCATGTGAAACACGTTTTTTTTATGACTACTTGGGGTAAATGTTGATTAAATGTTTCTCTACGAACATAACTTTTATATTTAACTAAAAGAAGGCCACAGATTTGACGACGAACATATCATATGGTATTGCAACACGATAATCAGTAAAATGAAGTTACAGAAGAATCAGAGTCAAATGATTCCTGTTCTGTTACAAACAGCAAGTTAGCTGCTGAAATGAGGAATGACAGATGAAGAACAGTGAGTTGAAGAATATGAACATTGGGAGTGCGGACTGTACAGTTGGAATAATATGATTCACCATCTTCATCTTCTTCATCATCATCAAACTTCATCTGCATCACTTCCTCCACCATGAGCTGTTTCATGGCCATGAGCATGACTGACCCAGTAACTGGTTCCTCCAGGCCCTGAAACCTTGGACCTGTTCATCAAATAAAAAATGCATACATTCATAACTACTTCATAAAACCATGTAAGCATTTTTCATACTTCAAGGGTTACACCATATGAACCAAATAAGATCATTTTCTTAACCATGATCAAGATAGATGTTCTTCCCAGAATGTACATTTCAGAGCAGCTTCAAATCTCAAAGTAATGATTCGAAGCAAGTTACTCGTCATGTACATTTTTACTTACCGCTCGAGTACCGACTTCCCTTCTTTGTACTTCTGGCTCTTTTCAAAGGCAGTTTCCTGAAGTGAATGATCAAAGATCACCAAAAGAAGTTAGCACAAATAAGAACATAACAGCATAGGACTTCTAGGTTCTTCTGATATCTTACATATGTCCATCCCACAATTGATCCACACCCAACACAGAAGATATCAGCAACGGTATGCATCCCTGTCATCATCATTCTCGTTTCCTTCACTCCAATAGAAACATTCACTCTGTTAAAAGGGAAAAAAGTGAAGATTAGTTTAAATTCTTATGCATATAGAGGATGATGAACCTTCACTACTAAAATGACAACACATTTACTTGAAATTGCGAGGGAAGAGCAGCAGCATATACAAAAGTTATGAATCCCAAAACTAGATCTTAAGAGCAGTTCATAAAAGATGTAAAATAAAAGGGGGATTGAACAAGTGAGGATTTAATCTCTATCCCCATTCTTTTAGTTAGTCATCGGGAAGAAACAGACAAGATTTGGGATCTTTAATGGAAACATTTGGCCAAATTACCATTGTCATCCAGGAAAACTTACACTTTACTGAAGAGGTAAGCTTTCCCATGTCTGGATTGGAATGACTGAATAATAGAAACACAGGAAAAAATAAGTCAGAACACTTTCTCCAATGACATTCCTTGTATCTTTTAATCTGAAAATGAATACTCAAAGGGCAGACCCAACAAAGGGCATCAACAGAGCCAACATATATACTCAATCAAAATCTTAACCAAATTTATGGATCATCAAGTTAAGAAAATGCCCCAAGAGGAAGCATGGGGATGGGGGCTGATCCTTCTAATAACAACTTTTACAATTAAAACAGTCAAACACTATAGTTTTCTTATCATATTAAAGGATCGATCAATATCGTCAACGCATCAGAAAAGAGTAAAATGAAAAACTAAAGAAAAAATCAGATCAGAAATCAGAAATGAACAGTTAGTGTATCAAAACCTTGGAAACGATGTCCTCATAAAGAGCAAGATGGGTTCGGCAGTGCTTGCAGCTATAGATCCTTCCTTCAAGGTTCACCACGAACAACCTCCCCATGGCTTTGAAATCTCATACAAAATTGAAAAGGGGAAATGGGTTATCAGAAATTGAATTGCTCAGGAAATCAGAATCAACAAAAAGAAGAAGAGGAAGAATCGAGTGGGAAACAAGGAAGAAATCGAAGAAAAAAAGGGAAATGAAAAGAAAGGGAAGAGAATGAGAAGGGAAGTTTACCTATGTTCTTGTGGGTAGTCGCAAGTTACAAGAAATGTGGACAGAGAAGTTTGGTTACGTCTCGCCAATTATAAATACCACTTTCTCTGTAAAAGACGGTCCCTTTACCCAATACGACGTGGATGCTAATGCAATCAACTGTTCGGCTTCATTTTTCCACTTGGATTTTTTTATCTATTTATATTATTTTCTCCTTAGCTTTTTGGGTTCATTTCTAAATTCCACTCAACCCCTCCATTCCATGTCGTCTCCCAATTCTTAGACAGAAACAGTGATTTCCATCGATCACTGCAAGCCCATTGCTAGTACGACCATGGAGCTCACTGGTGTCGGCGGCAGGCGGCGCGGACTGTGAGCTGTTGATAAAATTGGAGGGTAAAGCCATCGTCGTGTTCAGCGAAGTCAGCAATGGGCGAAGGATTCGTGTCCTCTCTTCTCTCTCTCCAAAAATGGAAAAACAAAATCTAGAATGTGTTTTTTCTGTAAGTTGAACAGATCCGAATCTTCGACTTTAGAAAAAAAGCGGCCTTATCCATCTGCTCTTTCCAACTTCATAATTCTGGTTTTATCTATAAAAAAACAATTCGGAATTTATAGAAGTTAGAGATGAATCATTCATTTAACATTGTTAAATTTTAAATCAAAATTCATAATTAATAATTAAAAATCTATATTAGTAAACTGCTTAACTTATTAATCATTTACTTTAACCTTAATGGTTCCAAACCAATGGTTAAGCCATCTTCAAATTAATTTCTTGGCATCCAAATCTTGCACAGTTGATGTCCCAGAGATAGTTAAAGGTGCGTGCAAACTGACTCGGACACATCCAAATGTTAAATAATCAAGTTGTTTGTCCCCGAGATTAGTCAAGTGTATGCAAACTGGCTCGGACGCCCATAAAATAAAATAAAAAAAAGAAAGGGTTTGAATATTGATCTGAATCAAGAGGAATATAGTGAATTGGTGTATCAGAATAGAGTCAGGTAAAAGGGTATAGGAGGACTCTTTTCTGAAGCTATAAATAAAAAAGGATTGTAGCATTACAAATTTGAGATGGTTTCTTGTGTAAAGGGGAAGGGGTATGGTAGGCAGACCAGCAAACCTAAAAGCAAAACTAGAATTCCAAGACCAACATACTTCGACTCAGGATCGGTGATTTCCTCAGAAAGTGGAGCGATTGGACCTCTCTGTAAGAAGAATATCAAAGCCACCCAATAAAATGCTACATCACTAAACAGTGAGCCTAGTCCTAGAAGAACAATCGAAACGCCTGTGATTCGAGCAGATGCCTGTTTAGAATGATAACTTGATCAGCAACAGTCAATTTTTCAGCTATGAATTTATTTTATGTACTTCTTCGTCACTACTAGTTTCAAGGGAGGCCAACAGGGTTGATTTCAGGTGGTCAAGATGGAAGAGTTAACCATACCTTTCTTCCCCATATGGAGAAGGCAATTCTCCCACCATCAAGCTCTCCAGCAGGGATGCTGTTGATGGCGTTTATGAGAAGTCCAGCCCAAGCCCATATTACAAGAGGGTTCACGGATATAGAAGTTCCTTCCTTCAGGGCATCGCCCAAAATTAGCTTTGCTGAGAAACACAAAGGATACCATAGATGTTAAATGTCTGCTACACGAACCAGAGAGCAGAGAGAACAAAAAAAAAAACAGAAGCATATTATGGTACCAAGACCACCGGCTAGAAATGACTCATGAAACACAGAAGCATCAACGACAACTCCAATGCCATCACTAGGTGGCAAGATGAAACCTAGAATGTAAAGAAGGAAGCCCACAGAAAACCCAGCTAACGGTCCTGCTAATGCCACCTTGAGCAGATCTTCACGCTTGGGTACAATATTAAGGATCCTTGTGATTGCACCAAAGGCGCCTATCTGCAACCAAAACAGTTCACTAGATTCATAAATATATTTGGACAGCATTCGACACAAGTTGGCAGTCATTGAACGGAGAAAAAACAGCTGAAATCCGCTAGGAATATATTGATGAATTGTTCTATGATCAAAGAATACTTGCGGGAAAACTGTATATCACCTGCCAACTAGGAACAAAGTATGGAATCCCAAACTTAATTCCTGCTTCTCTTGCAACTAATATATGGCCAAGTTCATGCACTCCTAAAACAAGTGCAGTTACAAAAGCACCAGATATTCCATCTTTAAGCAACTCAAGGTTGTCAAAAGTCGATCTGCCACAAAAATAATGCATCTAAAAATTCAAATGAGGTCATGAAGCAGCAACAAAGACCTTCCCCAGTAGATAAAAATTCTCTTAATGACGACACGTAAAAAAACATTGTACAATAGGAGCAGTAGATTTACATAAAAAGAAATGGGGAAAACTTATAACTAAAAAATTCAATTATTGAACAGAAGATAATACTAAAAGTGCAAGTGCTTATAGGACATTTTCATACAGTAAGTTGGATTGTAATGCAGGCACATTTCGAAGAAGTAGGGTAAATACAGTAACCAGTCCAAAAGCGGCAGCAGCAAACCATTCTGGGACAGCTGCAAATTTTTAACTTTAATGTGAATGTCCATATTCTCTCTAACTCGCAACTCCCACAAGGGTAAATAGCATCAATCACAAACTCAATGCTCACCTGTTGTCTCGGGTTGCAGGGTCTTTCGTGGGACAACAACAGCTACAGGTTTATCATCCTCTGGATTAACTAAAAGAAAAAGCTTATATACATCCCCAAATTTATCCTGTACAGTTCCCGGAATATTAAGTAAGCGACTAATTACTTAGTGATATTTAAGAATCAGTAACATAAAGACAAATGCAGACATAGAGATACCTCCATTCTCCTCCTTATCTTTTCGTAGCTCTTAGCAGCCTCTCCTCGCAAATTTCCTTTAAACAAGACTCCACCCTAGCATAAGATACCAAAAAAAAAAAAAAAAAAAATACATGCAAAAGGTTAGGATATTCATATTCGGCCATCCAGGTCGTTTTGTCCACTCTATATTAAGTACTTTCAAACATCTCTTCTTTTACTTATTCACATATTATATACAATTCACACGATATCAGTTGCAAGTTTTATTAGAAGTTAAATTTGTGTATGGAATTTTCACGTGTTAAAAAACTTATTTGAGAGAGAGTAGGTAAACTAGTACTAGATTATGTTAGTGGCTAACATATATAGCTCCATTCGAGCCCAACCCCTACTTACATATTAATTATAAAAATTCAAAGAAAAGTAGAAAATCACGAGGCATAAATAAGAAGAATAGATATATAATCGACTCACCTCATATGGATCCTGACTTGTCACAAAGAAAGTATCAAATCCAAATACTTGGTTCTTAAGAATTTCAATTGTTTCTCGGGGCATTCTGAATGATTCATCCAGTTGTTGTGGCTGTTGGCAATTTTATCAAACGAATAACAGATGAGGTATGGAGCATGAAAACTTTCCTTTTAGAGTGTTACAAGAAAAATACAGCAACAAACTATAAGTACCTTTAGTCCTGGAAGTGGAGATCCACTAGCAACTTCTACATTATCAATATCCTGTTTCAAAGTTTAAAAGCACTTCAAACACATTGAGGACACAAACTAAGTTTGTAATCACCCCTTCTCTGACACTTCAAGAAGATTTGACTTATAAAATGAAGTGGTGACTCATAAGCCGGATTCTGATGGTGAGATTAAGATAAGACCACCTATGTTTTATTAATTACAACAACTGAATTATATAGCCTTGCTGGATCGGTATTTATACCGAGTATAGGACTTCGTGTACACTCAAGTGCACCATGCAATAAAGATTTACATGCTTCTGTTGGAAGAAGACGAAACTCTGACTTATATTCTATAAAAAAGCATCATTTAGAACTCATTTCCGGGCAAAGCACAAATCTCTATTTCAGTCGGCAGTAGCTACTCGAGAACACTTTCTAGCCAGAAACTGATTTCCAAGCTAGTTTCATTATGTATAAGAGTTGCGAATGGCTAGAAATACCATACCTGGATGTCACCTTGGTCCTTATTTTCAACATTATTGACTACATCAACCGCCTGAGGATCAAGCTGAAATTTATCTTCTGCGAAGGAGTGGGAGAAAGATGGCTGATCCCGACCTTCAGAATCATCTTCTTCCTACAAATTGAGGTATAGTCTAATTAACCCGTTTAACCATTTACAAGAATGAGTGAAATATTAGGTAAATCTCACTAGACAAGTAAAACATCTACTTCCAATTGCAAATAACATCTACTTCCAATTGCAAATACACACTCCCTTCAAGTATCCAACGGCAATTGTGGAAATAATTTCTACGTTACAAATAAACATGTAGTTTAAGAAGACTGACCATGACAAACAGAAAAATATGTCACTAAACAAGTAAAAAGGATTCAGCTGCAAAGTTACGAATACCTTATCATTATTGCCATCTGGTTCAGTCTGCGTTTCGGTAACTCTACAAGAAACCCCTTGCTTCGCACGGCTATCAGTAACAACACTACAAACAGAAGAACAACGAATTTAATACCCTTACAGCCCTGCATTACGAGCCTCCAATTAGAAACTAAGCAAGTTACCTGGAGACCTGATAGAGCTTGAGGCTGTAATGACGAATCTGTTGCTCCCTGAAGCCAGTAAACGGATTGAAACGAACGTAACAGCAAGAGCTGCACTGAGACAGGGGGAAGGAATTCCCACGAAAAGTTGCAGGAAAATTCATTTAAGAAAGTACCCGCGAAACTACTGAAGTTAACCCAGTAGATTAAATAACTCCATTGATTAGAAAAAGAGCTCCCAGCGATTGTGAGCTGTTTGACTGAAAATTTCGCGGGGATTCGATGACCCAGTGGGATGAAGAAGATTCTGTCTTGGGGTGCTAGTCTTATCCGTGAGAGAAACGAGGAGATAAATTGCAAAATGAATTATCCGGAAAAACGAAAACCGAATCGAAATGGGCATATTCGTAAAATATGTATGAATTCCAACATCAATACTTCAATCCTCGCACACGATAAGACTTTTGAAAGTGTATTAATTTTCACTTTTAACTTTCGAGATTATGAAATCGACTCTTGGTAGAAACACATTGTAATTATCTTAGTTTCTAAAAATCTCAAATAACACAATGGTTATTCTTGAAACTAAAACCTATTCAAGTTAATGTAAATATCGAAATACTCATCCAATGTAAAAAACACAAAGATGAAAGAGACAAGATTTGGCTGATTAATATGTGCACATCAGGAGGGGAAGTCTGATGCTCTTCTGTGTACGCCTTCGATATTTATACAGTAGAGAGACAATTCAATGATGGGCAGTTGTTGGGGCCTTGGGTGGACACTGGTAGCACTCCGCAAAAACCCCAAAAGTGTCGACTTGCTTGATGAAGTTGGCTATGCTAGCCCACCCTCCAAATCCAAACCCAACGACCAGGACCCAGACCACTATAAAACTGTTCACCACATACATGGCTACCCAGCTAGGGAGGAAGAAGGGAAGTTTCTCTGCAGCATTCTGCACCCAAAGTAGATTCTACTATCATCATCTTCATCCATCTAAATTTATACAGGGGTTTACGACTATGGTAGCTTCTTGGTTCGCTTCATTAGAATTCTACATATCATTAAAGGCTGAATCACAGGTAACAAACAGAATATTCAACCAGTTTGCATTAAATAAGGAATGTTCTGAACAAAGCACATGGTAAAAACAGCTCAAGACTACGTAAGGAATGTTCTGAACTCTTAACCAAGTTTGCATTAAATTTTCAATGATTCAGCTATTAGCTTAGATTGCAAAATTATCGGAAATTTAGACCAAATCAAACTATGACCCAGCAAATGATATGGTCAAGAAGTGATGGGAGATTGAATACATAGGTATTATGTAAAATGTAATTGAAGAAATGAAATAGAAGGATAAAGAGACAAAGGCATTTACCTGTCGGGCAGAGGCAGATCTGAAAGTGAGCATGTGTGCTAAAGAAGGGATGATGTAGACGGTGAAGCTAACCAGAAGCGCCCCCACCGCAGAGTTGATGGGTCCAAAAAAGGGGAAAATAATGGCCAAAAACCAAATGGGTATCACAACCGGTAATCGGGCAAGCGCCCTCAGACACATGCTCTTTGAATCATGCATTCCAATCACTTTCTCCCACACGAAATACAACGGCGTACAAGCAAACCCAAATGTTACAAACTGCACACCAACCGTTCGATCAAATGCATAAACAAAAAAAAATAGTGAGAAAATCAAAATTCGCAATGAGGAGTAAGAACTATGGAACTGAAAGACAATGCTCTTGTTTTCATGCATTCCAATCACTTTCTACCACACAAAACAAAATGGGATGCAAGCAATCCCATATGTTATGAACTGCACCCAACCGTTTGACGTCAAATCAAATTTGCAATGAAATTTAGGTAGTATAAACAAACCTGATGAATGAGCATGAAAACGACGGCGGCGGTACGCCATCCGCTGACGGGAAGAAGAGAGAAGGCGTTGGAGTGAGTAAGGAGTTGGTCGCCGAAAGCCCAGTAGACAGCGGCAGCGGAGGGGATGGTTAAAGTGAAGACGTAAAGAGTGGCACTGAAATAAATAGTCTTGAATTTTCGAGGCTTCCACATGGCGTCCATTATTTCCCTACCGCGCCAAATTTCCCTTTTCAGATTTTTCTTTTTCTCGTATCAAATTTGAAATTTAATAAAATTAAAAAATAAAATAAATACTTTTGGCCCAAAATTCACAATATTTTAATAAAAATTATATCTTTTTTAATTTTAATTATCCTTATTTTTCTTAAAATTCATGTAATCGAAGAGTGGAATTAATGTCAACAATGACGTTAAGTCTCTGGAAGAGGTGGATTGTGAGATCACACGTATGTTCTAGAGGTAAATGAAACAGTTTTTATAGAAAGGTGTGAAATAACAATTTTAAAATTTTAAGAGAAAATCCATAAATGAAAGCTTAAAGAGCGTCATGTATGCTAACGGTGAGCCTGAGCTGCTTACACAGTGATGGCGTGGCCACCAAATGTGTAGAGTATGTTGGTTGCACCAGTGAAGTAGAGCACCATTTTGGTTGGACCTGAATGTTTGACACCCTCGACCTTAAAAACATTAAAAAAAAAAAGAACTCAAAAAACGATCATAAAATCCAAAAAAGGCCTAAAAAGGAGCATTGATTCGATGAGTGAAGAGACCTGGCCATGAAGAAGAGCTGCAATGGTCAAATACCATGCAGTGTAAGTGGTCATTCCAAGGCCAAGGAAAGACGCTATTCTATAGTTGTGATAAGATGGCACAAACACAGTCGTGGCACAGCACGCTCCAAATATGTAAGTCCATGTCCTCTTCTCCAGCTTGTCATTTATGTAATATATGTTGCTGCCAATGCCATTCACAAACACACGCATTACAGTTCAAACCCAGCAGAGAACAGGCGCCATGGAGGTGTGGAGTGGTGTATGCACCTTGCACAAGCTATTAGCTGAATGACAGCGCCAAAGAGGAGGAAAGTACAGCTGAAAGCCAGGCCAGCAGCCTTCCAGTATGGACCCAACAGCCCATCCAGCACTTCAAACCACTGAATTAACAAATAAATTCATCAAGAAAATGCACAAAAGTTCCCAATTTGCTGATGGGATGTTCTAACCTGAATGACATGGTTCTTGAAGCTAACATTCTCCTTTTCCTTTCGTGTTCGATACTCAACGTAAAGAATGCTAATCAAATATGCAGTCCAGCTTCCCATAATGCCGTAAAATACTTATATGATGCCTGAGAGCATTCCCAGTTGAGAGAAAGAGTACGGCAGAGATAACAGCACCTGAGCGACCTGTAAAAAGAAAAGACTTGAACAAAAGTGATGGGTTTTTGTGGGATTGGTAAGTTTTGAAGCTTTGGGACCTGATTTGATGCACAATTGAACCAGGCGTCATAAACAGAGCCTCCATGCCAGAGGAGGCTTTTGAAGCTAAATGGTAATTCATTCGCCTTATCTTCTCGATCGCTCTCATTTGATTCAACCATGGTTTGATTCTGCCCTGAGAAACTGGCTTCTTCAACCTGTTTGGATATTATCATGTTCTTGATGGATCTAGACAGAGAGGACTATAAAAATCGAGCAAAAATTTAAACTTTTTGAGGACCCAAATAGGGGAAGGGAAGGAGAGTTGACGAATTAAAGGAAAATACGCAGCCAAAAAGGGAAAAGAAACAGAATGCATTACTAAGGCACCAGCTACCATATCTGAGTATCAATCCCGATATTAATTGCTAGCCGCCGCCGGCCAACGCAGACCGGCGGCATGCACCGGTAATCAAAATGGCTTTCCATATCATGAAGTTTAGTTAATTAAAGGGATAATAAGGTCGCGTTTGGGGCACACGCGACGTAATTTCATTTTCTGGGCCAGCTAGGATTGCGGTTGAATTGAGTTGGGCCGTTTCATGGGCTTTGTCACAAAGTTTGTTCACTAAAGCCCAATCAAACTACGATACATTATTATTTAAAAATAATATATTTTTTAAAAAAATCTTGATTTTTCTAGGGATCTTAATGGAATTTTTATGACAAAAATAATTTATAAAAACAATTTACTTTCATAAAGTATGTGACATGAAATATCGGTAGAGTACCAAACATATTACATGGTTGCACAGTAGTATGTCGTATGGTTGTGGTTTCCATACGAACCTCTAACTTCAAATACAATAGTACATATCAATTATCGTAAAGTATTATTCAGATGTATAGATGTGCATCAAATTTTAAATATCTGACCTCAAATGATATAACATATGATAATTATCTTCATTTTAATTTTTAATCGTTAATTTTGGGTTTTTATGACCCATGCGTAAGAAATTAGTATATATTCCATATGCTGTTTTCATTCCAACCGTTCCCCAATAAATGGCTTAGGCTTCAAGGAATTTCACCTTCTAATTCACTCAACAACCTCCCCTTCATCCAATTTGCTATGCCATTTTCGGTACCATTTTATCTCCAGCTACACGAATATTTAAGATCATTGACTGATTTTTTTGCAGTTTATTTTTACTTCCTTTGAATTTTATTTAAATCTTTTAACTTTCAAAATTATTCTATTTTAATAGTTGGGATTCCAATCTCTAAAGATTTTATTTTAATTTAGGATGATTTTATTTTATTTTTATTTAATTCAGATATGGAACGTCCATGAGGTAAAATAATAGTTATAAATATTCTTTTTAACAATTAATTTACAATTACCATCGAATTAACCACTAAATATATTTATTTATTTATTTATTTATTTCTGCTAATTTAGTCATATAGAATTAAAATTTAATGCCCCATTTTCAGGCGCAACATCTGTTCGGCTGTTTTGAATCATCTCTAAAGTCAACAAAACTACACGCCGCATGTTCCACAGCCCCCAACATTTTTTTCACAATTGTTTTTTTATTTTTTTATTTGTATAATATATATATATATATATATATATATATATATATATATATATATATATATATATAAAGTACGTGGCATAAGTTGCCCGTGATTAGATACTTGATATCGATTAATGAGGATTTATGGGATAAGTTGGTCAGCTTTGAGGCCTGTATAATGACGCTATTAAATAAATTAAAATAGCTTATGAGTTGATTACTGTTTAATATTAAAATAGCTTTTAAGGCCATTTCTAAATCCAACTGTACAGCCACGTGGGACAATCGGCGTGGCCTTTTTGGCACCGCCTGTGCAGTCGGATATGTCCGCGTGTGATCCGACAGCTGGAATTGATTATCAGTTGGCGGAACACGTGATTGCCATACCACGTGTCGGCAACCGAACATGCGTGATTTGTGATTGTGATTACTTAGTTGGCGGGAGAGAGAGGAAGAAAAAAAGAAAGCGATCCGAGTCAGACACCAATTGGGAAAGGTTGAAGTGGGTGGCTGGTATCCGAGTCAGTAGGTTAGGCGAGTAGTAGTTTGACACGTGGTGTTGGTGTAATTTGATTGGAATGGGCGGTAATGGAAACGCAGAAAAGCACGTCGTTTTGAAATCCATTTTTAATTTTATTTATTTGAATGGGAACCCATTGTCCATTATTTCACTTCTTTCTCAATACCATTTGCATATTCTCAATATTGGATATGTTTCAGCACATTTGTCCCATTAAAAAAATAATTCTTTATTATTATTTAAATCTTTAATTTCTCATATTTTGTATATAAAAAAGGATTCTGGCTGGATTTTTATTATATTATTATGAATATAAATAATAAATAAAGAATACGTGTGGTTTTTGTGAAATAAAATTATTTATTTTTGCAGATAAAAAATTATATATATTTTTCATCCAAATATATTATTTTGTGGCATAAAGCTTTGGGTATTGGAGCTCACATCCAATCCGTTCAGCTATAGTTATCCAAAGGAATTTTTGGTGGATAAGAAAATAATTGAAAAGACTTAATTATTTATTGTTAACAACTGGCAAACAATGGTAATGGAATAAAAAAGCATGTGGTGAAAGTTTAAAAATCAATTTTATGCTTAAATTAAAAAGTACATGAAACATACAAAAATTTTAAAAATGAGACTAATGACACGGGTAAGAGAGCTCAAGCTCATAATCTAGATGGTCAACTTGTGTGAGTCGCCTGAGTTTTAAAAAACTAACCTCACATGGGGTCGACCATGACCAATGAGATTGCCTTTGGTTGACCCCATGTGAGGTCGACTCTTTTTGTTGTAGCCCAATCAAAATCGTTTCCTTTGTTCATTCAATGTATAACATTTGAGAGCTTTGTTGGATTATTGGACTACATTAACGAGATTAAAATTTCATTACGTAATTCTAACTTGACCGCCAAAGCGTGTGTGGATTTGGCACCAAGTCGATATCGATTCTTTTTGACTTATATACATAACATCGTTTTATTCATGTATACACAAATTTAATTAAAAAAAAAAAAAAAGTAACAATAGTAATAAATTAGTAAATGGGATAAAACTAGTAAGCAGTATATTATTATTTAAAATGAAATGGTCGTGTCAAACAAGTTTAAATTATTTTATTTTGATTATTTGTAAAATATAAAAGTCAAGGTATTTTTGATCCTATCCATATATTTTCCAGAGTGGATGTTTTTTTATTTAATTTGATTTTAATTTTTTAAAGAAGCTTGCCGTTGATATGTGCATTAGGTATTCCGGCTAAAGGCGGGAAGGCCACGGCCACACCAACTCGCCCATATAAAATTCCAAAACTAAACCATTTCATCCTAATTACAACAACATCACTATAAAACATTATGTCAATTCATTTTTTATGATAAGTTTGGGTCAATTTTACCAAACTTATTCATATTTATACGTTAATCTTCGACTGATGCAACTTTTTATTCCAATTCGACAAGATCAAACAAGAATATTCAGCAAATTTTTTATTTTTCTTTTTTTAAAGTGTGGATTAAAGGGATAAGATAAGAGTGAAAAAAAAAAGAGGCGAAAATGTGTTTTTTTTTTTTTTTTTGAGCATAATACAAAGGATAACGATAGGGATATATATTATTGACTAAAGTGTGAGCTTCCAGTTCAGTCGATGAAAGTAATTATAATTAGTTATAAGAGTTTGAAAATCTTTATAATATATGCTTTTAAAATTGTAAGATGGACCGAGATACACAACGAGTTTAAAGCGAACAATATATTTATAAAAATTATTTGGATGCCCTTCTTAAATTATGCTCTTTTTTTTTTTTTTTTTTCTAAAAAGATAATACTTTGTGGACTTAGCCGTGTTTTACTTTTTGGGCTTGTACACTTTTTTATTTTTATTTGGAGTTTCCTTAAAATAAAAATTATAAATAATTAAAATGTGATTTAAAAAATTAAAGAATTTGGTTTGGATGGGTCAACTCAACTATGTAGTTGGTTTACGTGGAGGCATATGTGAGGAATAAACGGTCAACTAAAAGGCGATGGTGACAGGTGGCGAGAGGTGAGTGGGTGGGGGGTTACAAAATGCAGAAATGAGATGGGGGCAAGGGGATGAATGGGCTTCCATTTCATTGCCATTTCCACGCGGTACATTCAACCAAACCCAACCGGGTCCAATTTCAACCATTTCCATCCCCCCTGGAAATTTCCTTTTTTAAAATTTTTATTTTATTTTTTAAAATTTATTTGGGTTTTGAATTCCCCCGTTCGCTGGGATTCTGGATAAGCTTCACAACTTCTTCCACAATTTGCATTTTTTTTCTTAAATTATTATTCTTTTAATATTTATTATATAAAAAAGAAAACCATTCCAAACACGACTTTGTGTCGTTCAAATTTATACTGCCACCTATAAATATCCATCTTCTTCCTCCATTCCTTCTCCATAAACAAATTCTTCAGCAACTTCCACAATAGCGAAAATTCAGTTCAAATTTGTAGTAACCGTTCTTTCTTTCTTTCCTTCTCGTGTCAGAGATGGTCGATTTGGGTTGGAAGGCCAACATGGTTTCCTCTGACAAGACCACCACTAAATCCCCAAAGCTCATCCCCACCGCCAATCTCAGTCTATCCCTTCCTCTTTCATTTCGTTCTTCAGACATATCCACTGCCTCGCCTTCCTCTTGTTCTTCGTACGACCACTACCTTCGCCTCAACGATCTCAGGAAGCTATGGAGCTCTAAGGAGTTTCCGGAATGGACAAGTGAGTCGGTTTTGAAGCCGGGATTGCAAGCTTTGGAGATTACTTTCCGCTTCATTTCGATCGTCTTGTCCGATCCCCGGCCGTATGTTAACCGCTGGGAGTGGAAGAGGAAGCTTGAGTCTCTCACCACGAGTCAGATCCAACTCATTGCTATGATTTTTGAAGACGATGAAGAGGACGACGAAGCGCGCGGCAGAGTTCCGATCGTTGATCTCAGTTCATCCAACGGCGTCATAACTCGCGAGGGAAGCTCGGCGGAGGTCTGGAAGATTCGCGGAGAAGCTACCGTTGTAAGCAGAACAAGTGAATTGAGTCTTCTTCCTCGACTTGCGTCGTGGCAGAGCTCTGAAGACATCGCGCAGATGATTCAGTACTCCGTTGAGTGCGAGATGAGGAGATGTCCGTACACGCTAGGGTTAGGGGAGCCAAATTTGGTCGGCAAGCCGAATATCGACTACGACCAAATTTGCAGGCCAAACGAGCTTCATTCTCTGAGAAAGAGTCCGTACGATCAAATTGAAAATTACGAGAATCAAACGGTCTACACAACGCACCAGATCCTGGAGTCGTGGATTTACGCCGCGCATGAGCTTCTGAAACGAATTGCAGAGAGAATCGAGATGAAGAATTTCGCCAGAGCCGCGAAGGATTGCTATCTGATGGAGCGCATCTGGAAGGTTCTACAGGAGATTGAAGATCTTCACCTTCTGATGGATCCGGATGATTTCCTAAAGCTGAAGAATCAATTAGCGATCAAATCGCTGCAGGAATCGGAGGCATTTTGCTTCAGATCGACGACGCTGGTGGAGATTACGAAGCAGTGCAAGGATCTGAAGCACAAGGTGCCGTTCATCTTGGATGTGGAGGTGGATCCAATGGGCGGACCAAGGATTCAAGAGGCGGCGATGAGATTGTACAGCGAGAAGCGAGAGATCGAGAAGATTCATCTGCTTCAAGCCCTGCAATCGATCGAATCGGCGATAAAGAAGTTTTTCTTCGCCTACAAGCAAGTTCTGGTAATGGTGATGGGAAGCTTAGAGGCGAAGGGGAACCGAGTCGTGGTGAGTTCAAACTCGGACGATTCACTGAGTCAAATATTTCTGGAATCCACCTATTTCCCGAGTTTGGATGCTGCCAAGACGTTTCTCGGCGATATGCACAGTGTTTACGGGTCGGATAGGAGGACCCGGATGAAGCTTTAGGACTGATTCTGACTCGGGTTGACCGAGTTACAACAAAGATTGACTTTGGTTCTAAATTTATTATACAAAATAGGTCTGGATGGACCCCAGGGATGGAAAATACAGCAAATTTAATTAATTATTTTTTTTATTAAAAGAATGTAAAATCTTGCATTGCTTGTATAATGACATGTTTAAAGTTTTGCCTCAATTTATTGATTAAACATTTGTTTGGATGAAGCCATATATTTACACCAATGTTGAATTATAAATAGATTTAGTTCTTAAATTCTAAAATTATAAAAGAAATCATAATATTTAAATATGGATTTACATCGGTAAAGCAATTGAGTTTTTTTTTTTTTTTTTTAAGTGGAATTTGTCAATGATGCTTTAAGTTTATTTAATATGTTTTTAACATAATATATATTGGAGAAATTGAAAATTCAGAAAAAAAAAAAAAAAAAAAAAAGAACGAAAGTTTATTTAACAAATAAGATATTACCAAAAAAGCGCCCACCGTGGGGCTCGAACCCACGACCACAAGGTTAAGAGCCTTGCGCTCTACCAACTGAGCTAGACGGGCTTGATGTTCGTAACTTAACTACATATTATATATATTTAATAATGAATATAATGATAGGGCCGAATTCATTAGGCCCAATAAGGTGCGTATTCAACGACCCAATTGTTATGTGTCTTCTTCCAAAAATTGGAGGTAGAACAGAAACCCTAGCATTCGCCTCTGCTCCTTCGTCGTCTCTCTTGGCCTCCATTTTTACGGAGATAGGTTAATTCGAACTTCAAGCAATGGCAACGACGGAGAGCACGGTCTTACAATTTTCACAGTCTTCTAACACGTTATCTGCGAAGGTTCACCCTCTGGTTATCTTCAACATTTGTGATTGCTATGTGAGGCGCCCTGACCAGGCAGATCGAGTAATCGGTACTCTTCTTGGCTCGGTTTTACCTGATGGAACCGTTGATATTCGCAACTCTTATGCTGTTCCTCATAACGAGTTTTCGGATCAGGTCCTCCTTACTCTGTATTAATCTCATCTCTGTTGTTTCCTCGATGTAATTGTTTGGGTTGCCACATATTCTTGGCGTTCTTATTGATTTTTGGGTGATAATTAAAGCCCTTGTTTCTATATTTTTCCTTGACGAATTTATTTCGTCCTCTGTCCCGTTGGGAAAATTAGGGTTCCCTGTCTTCCCTCTATTCCTTTTTTCAATTTGGTTTTCGATTATATCGTACTTCGTAAAATTCCTTAATAATTCATGCAAATTACATATACAAGAGAATCGTGAACATTTAAATTATGGTTGAGATAGACCTTTATGATTTTTATACGTTCTTTGTTTCATTGAATTCAAATGATATTTTAGGTTAGACTTGCTAGTAACGGTCATGTTTGTTCTACCATTTTGCAAAAAAATTGTATATTCCAAATTCCCTATTTCACTCTTTAATACTTCACTTTCACTCTTTTCATCATAACAGGTTGCTCTGGATATTGACTATCATCACAATATGTTAAGTTCCCACCAAAAAGTTAATCCAAAGGAGGTTATCGTTGGATGGTAAAGCCGATCCTTCTTTACTATGTTTATCAGCTATACTGGATATCATTAAGGCAGAAGTTGAACAAAAGTTGCGGAGTTACAAATTAAACGATTTAGTACAAGAGCCCAACAAGAGAAATACAATATCATCCAACATATGATCCTTTGAATTCTCCTCATCTTTATCAACTCTAGTTAAATTCCTACAGTTTATTTCCACAGTTTGTTTTTGCAACTATTGTCTGTTGCCCCTTTGGCTTTGCCCATTTGCCTCTGCATATTTCTTATTTTTCCGGATGAAATTGGTTTCTCATTAGAAGGAATTTGGCTGCTAACTTCTTTTTGTTTCATACCTATTGAAAGGCCACAAATTCACTATGTTATTTTAGTTACATATACTACCCTAGGTCGAAAAATTTAAATGGATGCTTTGCTCGTAATGTTGCTACATAGTCCACCCAAAGTTTCTGTGATACTCTCTTCGAAGGCATAGTGATAGACACATTTTCTTATAGTGCCTAATACACCACAAATACTGACAGGTACTCAACTGGTATGGGAGTTACGGGTGGCAGTGCATTGATACACGAATTTTATTCTAGAGAAGTTGCAAACCCTATTCATCTGACCGTTGATACTGGATTTAACAATGGTGAAGGAACAATAAAAGCCTATATCTCTGTCAATTTGTCCCTCGGAGATAGACAGCTTGCTGCTCAGTTTCAAGAAATTCCTTTAGATCTTCGAATGATCGAAGCTGAGAGACTTGGATGTATGAACTTATTCCACGCTCATGTTTTACTTTCATTATTGAAGTGTCTAAGCTGCACAATCTATGTCATATACACATATCCGCACATCCATTTTTCATTGACGTAAATGCATGCACAAAGTTTAGGTTGCCTCATTGACAGCTGTATGCAATATTTGATCCTTAATACTTTTTTAATATTCCCGACATATGTTAGAACAACATTAGCTTGGTATGATACGGATGTAAATATTCCTATTTTGTAGCTTTGCTTGTTTTTGTTCACATATGAACATAGATTGTGAATTTTTTTTTCCCTTAAGCCTTATTGCAGTTATTAATGTATCGAGTTTGTTTGTTAATCCTGTCCAATCAAATTTCAAAACTTTCTTCAAGTCAGTTTTCTGTTAACAGTTGATATTCTGAAGACAACTTCTGTTGATAAACTGCCAAATGATTTGGAAGGAATGGAAGCTTCAATGGAGAGATTGCTTGCCTTAATCGACGATATTTACAAATATGTTGATAACGTTGTGGTGAGTGACGTTTGGGTCTTCTACTTTTTTTAGAAATAGTCTTTTGTTTGCTTATGTTACTACTCTCTCAGGAAGGGCATGTTGAGGCAGACAACACGATAGGGAGATTTCTTGCTGACACTGTAGCCTCTCTTCCAAAACTGTCGCCAGCTGCTTTCGATAAGCTGATGAATGACAACGTGCAGGTATGGTTATTCTATCGTAGCTTATATATTTTGATTCTCTGAAGTAGAGGCTGCAATATTAGTTGAATATTAAGGCCCCATTTGATAACTCTTTGTTTTGTCATTACCCCTTAGGAGTGTTTTTAAAATCCTAGTTATGTTTTGAAAACTAAAAAAGAACATGGTTTTATTTTTGCAAATTGTGGGGAGATAAATCCAATTTTCAAGAACTTAAAATAAAAAAACACCAAATTGTTATCAAGTGGGTGGTTAAATTATGAGTTATTATTTGAGTTTGGTGTCTCGTTAATGGATTGTCCATTTACCTCCCATTCTCACTTCTTCCCAGGACCATTTGCTGTTGCTGTATTTATCAAGTATCACCAGAACACAGCTGAGCTTGGCTGAAAAGTTGAATACGGCTGCTCAGATTCTGTAACTTCTTCAACCGATTTTGCGTGTTATTTATTTGGTGATTGACCAAAAATCTAAGAATTCGGGTACTTGGTCCTACGAAATGCTCCCTTCCCCTCCTGAAAACCTTTTTTTTTTCTTATAAATGTTGAGTTCATTGTCAGATTCTCTTATACTGCGCTGCTTTGTGGAATATATTGCCTAGTTTAACGGACGAGGGTTGTACTACCATTATTACCATCAAGAACATTGCCCAGATGCCCAATTTTCCGCCCATACTCTGGAGTATAATTGGTCGTTTAAAGGCAACAATATGATCCACTTTCAATTTTCTAGAAGATGAGATACTATTCCCGTTGGGGTTAGAAACAAAGCGCAACAATGTTTTTATCGATTAAGTAAACAAAGTTTCAGTGTTTGGTTTATAAGATGTGTTAAGATTTTTGTGGTAAACCAAAATTTAAAGGGTTTATACTGTTGAGAAGCAATTCTATAAAGCAAACGAAAATATGACGCCGGAGAAATGAAATGAAGAAGTGAATATAATATTGTATAAGGTGGTTGTTTGGGATGTGGGGAAGTGAGACGTGGAGGTGGATGATTGAATGATTGTGGGGTTGCATTGAATTGCATTTGCATTGCATTATTGAATGATTGTGGGGTTGCATTGAATTGCATTTGCATTGCATTGCATTGCGCCCCCAAAAGTAAATAATAATTAATGGAAGGGAAGGGTAGGGAATGTGGATTATAGGTTTGGCTTTTCCTGATCTGATTATACGTTGTCGATGTCGATGTCGATGTCGATGTTGTGTTCAAAAATAATTACTCCAATAGTGCGTTTGTTTCCCTCTTTTTGTGTCCCCCTAATTTACACTTCTTTCTTCATTGAAAAAGGGAAGAAGAGAAGAAGGGGTAGGCAGTAGTGGGGGCCAAACTAAAGGTGTAATGAAGCGTGCCCTAATTTCCAGCTTAACCCTTTCTCGATTCTCACTGATTAACATTCTCTCTCTCTTAACCATTTCCACTCTCCTCTTTCTTCCACTTTTATTACTATTATTTCCTTTTACATTCTTCATACAAAAAGAACGTCCCTCTTACCATTTTTTTCTTTCTTTTTCTGTTTAATGCAAACATCCACATATATGTACACTCATATCTTACCCGACCTAGTTCTTATCTTCTTGTAAGATCGGTCGTTTGATTCTTGTCCCACTTTCGCAAACTGAAACAAAAAAATAAGGTTAGATTGAAAGAAATTTGAAATCCATATTTATTTAGTTCATAAAATGATTATCAAACAGAGACGGATAACATTAAGGCTTATAAGTTGCCTCCTGGCATGCAACAAATTTATGTTCCATATTTTAGGTGAGATCACTTTTACTTTTACTTTTACGGGAATCCTACTTATGTTTTTGATTTACTAAAGAAAAAAGGGCAAAATTTTTGTTTAAGGGTTTTGTATGGTTTATTGTAGACAAGAAGATAGGACCATTTAAATGGCACTTTTAGCGATGTGTGGATGATTTTGTTGTCACATCCTTGATTTGGAATGCTCTCTCTCTCTCTCTCTCTCTCTGTTCATTCTTTTTGTTGCTTTTCAAATGCATAAATCCATTCCTCTCACCCTCTGGAAGACTGTGTTTTCTTTTCTTTTCTTAATATTTTATTTTCAAATTCTCATGTTCTTCCAAATCGCTGTTCTATATCTTTAGAAACCCAAAACACTATGCTGCTTAGAATCATTGTTAGTTTAAACACACAATAACAACAATGTTTTGATTTTTCCTTTTGTTTTTTTGACGTGTGTTCTTGTAGTGTGTGTCTCTGTGCCATTCATTTACCATTACTCATGATTCTTTTCAAACTACAATCTTTAGTTACTTACACACAAAAATGGTAATTTGGATCGCTACTGTTGTTTTTCAACTAATTATATTAATCGGAGACTTGTGTTCGTAAATAACTATAGATTTCACATGCAACTTGTTGAAGATAGTTAAAAACAAAGAGCATAAAAACAATTAGTTCTCATAGAAGTGCTGTAATTTGTAATAAATTTAGTGAAAATAAAGACAAGACTTTGAAGACAAAGGTATGTTCATAAAAATTTGAAGTTTGTGGAACAAAGTGTCCTTAGAGTTAAGACAAGAGGCTTATGACAAGGTAAAATCCAAAGCTATGCTCCCACTTTTGGCTGCTCCTCTCTCTCTTCTATCAAAAAAAAAAAAAAACATTGGTGGCTTTTGTTGTCTCTATGCTTGTGTTCCCACTCTTAACTCTCCTTTTCTCATAAATTTAAAATCCCAAACCCAAATTTGATCCTTTTGGCCAACCTTCCACTTTTGGTCAATTTAGTATCTCTGTCAGTCTCTTTTAATCACAACCCTCCAACACACATTCAGACAATCCCCTAATTCACTTTGACTTTTCATTCCACATTCCCTCAAATCCTCTCCCCCCCNNNNCCCCCCCCCCCCCACCTTGTCTTACCCATATTTACATCTGTTCTTCAACGATCACCGATCGAACCGAACCATCCCTTCTCATATGAGTTAGAAGTAAGTAGCGTCCATTTAAAGCTTAAAGTTATATCATAGTTGTTATGGTCGGTACTGTATTGATGTCTTCACCAAACCAATTGAGGTATTTAGATTCAAACCTTATTTGGGATTCGAGAAGATGAGTTATTAAATATGAAAACTCTCTTTTTGTCCCATTCTTTTTGGACAGAGTAAGTGCATGCTTTACTGAAAAACACCAAACCCATTAAAAAAAATGGAACTTTGATCCATGAGACTCAAAATCACAATTATTTTAATGTTATTGACAATCAATGAAACTTGCATCTTTGTCTCCTCGGGCGACCGAAATTTTTCTCCAGTGGCAGCTTTTGCGCATGTCCCTCCATATGCCTAATTGCCATCTCTCTCTCTCACACACACACACTCTCTCTATGCACAAAAAACCAGGCCACAAATTTTAAAACC
This sequence comes from Cucurbita moschata, assembly GCF_002738365.1. Lineage (NCBI taxonomy): Eukaryota > Viridiplantae > Streptophyta > Magnoliopsida > Cucurbitales > Cucurbitaceae > Cucurbita > Cucurbita moschata. The sequence goes on along the minus strand of NW_019268523.1, from coordinate 634,613 downwards.
TCATCAAATGGGTGTTCATCTTCAATCCAATCTTTTGTTTCCCTAAAATCGAAGCACCTTATTCATAAACAAAAGGGTAATCCTACAAACACATTTTATAAAAACACCCTCTTACTCTTGCTTGGACAAAAGACTAAATAGAAAGAAACCTCTTTCTGCTTTCTTTAACTCATCAAACTATCGATCTTTAAGATGATAACGGGTATTTATCTACTAAGCTATCTTATAATTGACTTATTTCAATCACTTTGTCGAGAAGTAGACCAACAAGACAAACTAACCAACAAAACTACATTTTCAAAGTACTTATGAGGTGTGAATCTACAATATCAAGGAAAGAAGGAAAGAAGTACATGTACTCTACAGCATTTACACGAGGATTAAAAAAAAAAATCCTTTTTTTTAAGAAAAGGAATCGAATTTCTAATGAAATTTCCATTATATATGAGAACAAGACCTATCTATGTACCTGTAGGCAGAAACGCTTGGAACCCTTGCTTACTTTCCATTATGACGTATTTTTATTGGAAAAAGAATTTATAATGAAATCTACACCTAATCTATTAAATGCAATAATAGTAAAAATAGTGTCACATGAGAAGAAAGTGAATAGAATTATAAATTATCTCCAACTCTTACATATACTATTCTTATGTAAAGAGAGAGAGAGAGAGAATAGAAGAGGGAGCACAGTGCACTTTTTCTGACTTCCTAAACCTTTCTTTCTGAGAGAAGAAGTTTCAGTTTCAGTTTCAGTTTCAGTCTCAGGGGGCGGAGGCTTAGTTGGTCATCTCTCTGTCTGTGTTGGATGAGCCGGAAGAGTATTAATATGGAGGATGGGGTTTGTTCTAGAATTTACGTAAAAGGGGGCGGATGCAGCGGAGAGGGTGGCGGTGGCGGAGGTGGAAAGGGAAGTGGGAGTAGTAAATGTGGGAGATGGAATCCAACTGCAGAACAAGTAAAGGTGCTGACAGAGCTGTTCAGGTCAGGGCTTAGAACTCCGAGTAGCGATCAGATTCAGAAAATCTCTCATCAGCTCAGCTTTTACGGCAAGATCGAGAGCAAGAATGTGTTCTACTGGTTTCAGAATCATAAAGCTCGTGAGAGACAAAAGCGTCGCAAAGTTTCCCTTTCTCTTGATCACTCTCACCAACAGCAGCATTTCCTTCATCCTCTTCATCTCTCTAATGACCACAACAACAACAACAACAACATTATTCCACCCTCTAACCGTATGTTTCTCACCTCCTTTCTATCCATTTCTGGTTCTAAAAACACGAATCTGGGTTGAGTTTTGTTTCATGGTTTTGTGTTGTTTTCTTTCTGGTTTGAGCAGATTTTGCAGACCAGTCGAGCACAAATAAGGGTATAATGGAGTTGGAGCCAGAAAGAATGATGAAAACGCTTCAACTTTTTCCACTAAACTCCATTGATGAAACACAAGGATCAGATGATTATCATCAGTTCAGAGTAGATGGGAAGCAGTTCGAGGACGCAACATCTTTCACCTACAAAATAGAGACAAAAATGGATCATCCGCCATTGGATCTTCGTTTAAGCTTTCTGTAGATCAGATTCATCAGTATCCAAAACTTACGGTGGTTGTCAATGAGTTCTAAGGTTGTAGTGTAGTTAGGGTTTTAATTTCTTTAAATTTTCCCTTCAACCTCTATGCACTTTGATGGGTGGAGGGATTTTGGTTATTATTTTTCCTATTTTAGGGGGGAATTTGCAAAAAAGGCTTCGACATTCTCAAGTGCATGCTCCAGACTCGTAGACGAGGTTGAATGAGTGAGGCGTTGGATGTACTGTTAATCAGCGAATGTTGGAAATTGAGAAATTAAAATGGGGTTTATCACGAGAAACCAATGTGTGGATTCAATGCTTCGGAGTTCATAAAAACTATTTTTATCCAAATATATGTCATTCCTTGGTTTTGCTTCCCTAATATTCAATTCAACAATTCCCCATCTCAATATTGCTCATGGAATGGGCCCTCATCCTCACATTGTAAGTTATGAGCCAAGTTGTAAGCAAGAAGTTAACAAGTACATCGACACCAAAATCATAGCCAACTGATCAAATGGCTAACATCTAGGCCTTGAAACCATTGAAAACTTCGTAAATCTAAAAGGATAGGAATCTATTGACCAGGATGTTACTATGGAAGCTACTGGTTTGGAATGTATGGTCAAAAAAGATAATAAACAGCTGCTTTTTACAGGTTCAATCTTCACTGTCATCAGGCTTTACTGATTGCTCAAACGCAGCATCCATTATAACGCCATCCATTATATGCACAAGAACATCCTTCTTCTTTATATCCACCGTTTCAGACCTCACACGGTTAACAATCAGCATCCCATCTCTGTCCTTGGAAATGTTCAATGTGAATCCAGAAACAGCATCATATGAAATCTCATTCCCGTAATCTACCGAAGTCGAGTAAATAGTTCGAGGAACAGCGGAGAAACCTAATATTCTTGAAATCACGGTGTATGTGTCGTCCAATTTCTCAGTCGTCAAACTTTCATTTACTTGTAAACTCAATTCGCGCTCGAAAGCCTTCTCTGAAGGGATAAAGACAGTAAAAGCAAGATCCTTAGGCAACATTTTGATCATCATCTCTCCGAACTTGCCCAACTTATCATCTTTGGGGACCTTTCTGATCACTGAAATCTGATTACTGGCAACAGCCTTATCTCCTACAGTTAGCTCTGGAAGCCTTAGCGTTGTGATGAGTACAATAAGTATGCAACAAAGAGATAGAATCATAAATACGAAGGCAATTGGGTTCTTTAAAATGAAGCTCCTCTTCATCTTCTGTTCAGTAAACTGCAACCATCTTTATTGCTTCTCTTTCACAGTGTGCAGAGTTAAAAAAAGTTCAAAGTTCATCTTTCAAACCAACCTTCTTGATTAACTAACAGTACCTTCACATCAGTCGAACAACTTTCCAAACACTAGATAATCCCATACTTCAATTGATTATATCTATCATGGAACCTGAAAAATTAAAGCCTCCAACTCTAAGTATCGCATAAACTTAAATCATGAACCATTACAACCAAAACACGAGCAGAATCATGAACCATTCTCTGAAATTTCTTTTTCAAGAAACCGTTCTGAACTACTTTCTGCATATAAACCTCAACTAACAGAATTCATTGATCTAGGTTGAAAACAATGTTTCACGTGAATTGCAATTTGTTCAAGCTCCTAACATTAATTTCATAAGATGACTAAATGCAGGTTCTCTCTCTCTCTCTCTCTCTCTCCCTCACACACACACACTCATCAGCCACCGCATACTCAGATCCAAACAATCCAAGCAAATAATAAGAGAATCAAAAGGTAGAAAGAAGACGGAATGAAATTACCTGAAGCTGAGCTATGAAAAGGACGAAATTCCGATTCGAACAGCCACAGTCTGAGCCGAATCTACTCTCCTCCATCATAAAAAATTAATCTGTCTCTGATCACGATGAGATCCACAGGATCCAAAGCTTCACCGCCGTTGATCAGCGAAGAAATCAATGGAGAGACGAGCTTCAAATCGCTGCACCACCAAGAAGTTTTCAAGGTCCTGCGATACCCGAAATGGAACCGATGCCCGATGATCTCCGAGCCGAATCTGTTATGGGCTTCGGCCACTCGTAAATGGGCCGTTAGCCCAATTATCAATTACGGTTAGCCCAATACAACCTAATTAGCATGCAGATATTGTTAAATTTTAAAAAAGGGCTAATAATCTAAATTTATACGACTCTATACAAAGTCAACCATGTTAACATAAGAAAAAATAAATAAAATTCAAACAATACACGTGAAATATAATGATTCAATTATTATTATTAACAATATAATATTATAGATAAATAAAGAATTAACTAACATACATAACCTTCCGCAAAGTAAGCATCATTGTGCCTCCGAAAAGATTTGAATACATCAAGCTCTAACTCATTTCCAGCTCAAATGGTCAATGCCTAGGTTTGACTCTTCAATACTTCATACCTCATTTTCTAAATTCAAATATTATATAATTAAAAAATATTTATCACTATTTATATTTGAATTTTATTATTTATCACTATTTATACTGGATAAGAATTTGTTCCTTCCTAGCTTATTTTAACAATATAATTCGATTAATGTGCGGTAATCATCAATTGGTTGAGATTCTAACTAAGTCACTTTTTCAATAATTGTTCTTATTTTCTGAAGATAAGATTTAAAGCATATAATAGAATCCTTATCTAAGTTACTTTAATCGACCACTAAACTTTGTTCTTCTTGTAGCGCATATCCATGGAAAATTTGGCACCAACTTTTTAGCAAACAAATTCCCCTACAACTTGATGAACTAGTCTTGATTTCATTGTATGTTCATAAGCTTAACAGGTGTAAGAAGAAAGTTCAAATTTCTGGAAAAGGGTGAGAAGAGAATTCTACAATCTTGATTTGATCAAACAAGACTAGAATTTATTCCTGAAAATTAAAATGATGATGGATTGCTCATAATCGAACAGGAACACGTTCTTCATGATAAATCAGATCATAAGATTTCAATATTTCTAAGAAAATCAACTTATAATTTCTCTCCATCTCGCCATTTCATTTTCAACAGCACCATGTATATATAATTATAAATATATATATATATATATATATATATCATCATCGTCATCCTCCTCGTTTCCCCACCCTAATTAGACTACACTACCATGTAGCCATGGATGGCCGAAATTTGCAGGTACTTTCCAGTACTTTACCTTTTAGTTCGGCGCCGTCACGTACTGCATGAATTCCGAATCGGACTCAATCCCGGCCATGGTTTCCGGCGCCAAAACCACCTCCAAATCAATACTTCCACCGCCCTCTCTGTTTGGAAACGCCGATATCTTCCCGTCGAACTTATTCGCTCGCCCACTCCTCACCGCCAACGGCCGTCCCCATCCGAAATCGTTCTCATACATCGGAAATCTCGGCGAACTCCCCATCGTAACCGACGCACCATCAGCGTTCCCCAACGGAAACATCCCCGGATTCGCCTCCCAATCCTCTACAAATCGGCGCACCATTCCGTTGTCGTGAGCAATCACGTTCTCGTTCAACTTCTCGGCACACCAACGCAGATCCCGAGACAGAACGTCGCCGACGGAAGCGCATGTCGGAATGCTCTGAATGGCGTTACCGAAGTAGTACGGATCCAGCTTCGGCTCCAGCCGGTGTCGGCAGTTCACCGCCATACGAAACGTCGTCGTTTTATTCGGAGGGAGTTTTCTCGCTCGCGTCACTGACCTCCATAATAAGGCGCAAAGAGACTGAAACGACGATATTGTTGTCATTGAGATCGCCTCGCTATCCGCGTGTTGTTTTGTAACGGTGTCGTTTTTGTACCAGCTGTCAAAAATGGACCCCACTTTGCCGTTGTTCTGACAATACATATCATTACTCTGCTTCCCCATGATCTCCACCGCCGTTACCGTTAAGTCTCCGTTATCGACTAATTTCTTTTCGTTCGTCTTAGCTTTCAGTTTCAAAATTGATTCTCTACTAAAACTGAATATTCTCTCCCGTAACGGTACGTCGTTGGAGAAGGTGACTTCGGGACCACTTGGCGGCAGACGGAGAACGGCCGGAGAAACCAGAACGGAGTCACGGCGGAAGTCCGGTGTAGGAGTGATAGTGATCGTTTTAGTCGTCGTTGTGGATTTGGCGGCTTTACACTCCTCGGCAAAGGTGTTGAAGAAGTTCCAAAAAGAGGTGCCGTCAGTGACGGCGTGGTTGACGGAGCATCCGATGAAAATGCCATCAGCGAGGAAGGTGATCTGGACGGCCATGATTGGGCTAAAATGACCAGCGAAACTAACCATTCGATCGAAAGCGAAAAACTCCTTGAAGCCCTCGGGGAGATCGCCGGGAACGAGAAGGTCACGAACGAAGAACTCGCAGGCATTGGCGTGGATAAATTCGACGCCAGCATCATTACATTTGATATAGACGTAACCGTGATCGTCGGTGACCAAACGGCCGGCAAGCGGCGGAAAACGAGAGAGCGCTCTTGAAAGACCGGATTTAAGAAGATCGAGGAGAGAAATTTGGTCGAGATTAGTGGAAGTGAAGAGGCAGCCTTTCTGGATGTAGTGACAAGAGAGCATTGGGAGGTCAGAGACGGAAAGCTTCAAGTCGGCGACGGAGGAAGGTTGATCGGGGAAGACAATGCATTTTGAGAGAAGAATTGGAGAAGATGAGGGAGTCGGGATTGTCATTTTTGAGGTTTAGAGAGAATATAAGCTCTGAAGTATGAAGTGATTTTGTGAGTGTGGAGAAAAATAAACGGCGGAAAGGGGTATTTATAGGAGAGGCGGAAAAGGGTGGGATTTTTGGTTCATGAACTTCCGGTTTTGTTATCTGTGTCGTTAAGGGACCTTTTCTTTATTTTTTTCTTTTTTAGTTATAGTGATTTCGCTGTCGTATATTTATTATATTTATTATTATTATTATTATTATTATTATTATTATTATTTTCGGCTTACCTTTATTCCTTATTTTATTTTATTCATTTAATGCTTGATTCCAGTTTTTGCGGATGAATTTGCATATGTTACATATATTTTAAAAAAATTATATGAACTGTTTTGAGTAAGAGAGTTTAAAATTTTTAGTGCAGTAAATACTTTTGGTATCAGCGTATGATTTGGACGAGTGCGGAGTATGATTAGATCTAAACACGAAAAGGATAGCATTGGATTGGATATAGAATCGTAGAGATATGGGGCAGGAAAATATTTGGATATTGAGAAGATCTGGAAGAGATTTTTGGTTGAAATATGAGGGAGTATCTTTGTAGAGAGGCAACCTTGGAGTTCACAATAATCTGTATTACTACATCCAAAGATCCAGTTTTGGGTCCTAAACTTTGTTATATACATACATGATCCCTTGATATCAAATTCCAGATCTTTTGATATAGCTAACCAGCACAAGAATCAAATCATTCTCTTACCCTTATAAATAATTCCCTTTAATGCATGCATTTTATATATAATTTTGTTTTTTTTTTAATTCAAACTTTGCATTAAAATCAAGAATTAATAAGTGCCGCCGGCTATTTACTCCTCTGTAAGTTGGCTGTCACTCTCCAAATCCCCAGATGAGGAGAGGGTTTTAATAATTAATTATTAAAGAACTTGAGAGGGTTCATTCATTCATTCATTCATTTTAGATAATTAATTATTATGTACAACCCAAGCTCCAAGTTCATATAATAAGTAATTAATTATTATGCACAACCCAAGCTCCAAATTCATATAATAAGGAATATAAAATAAGGGATGCTCGAGATTAATACAATTTATAACATGGTCGGTTCATTAGATCAATGATTCATCCCTGCAAAACCGGCCTCTGATTGGTCGGTTCTTTGCCAGTGCTACAACTTGAATGTATATGCCAAGAACTACAGAAGTATATTATTAAATTTGGACTTGGAGCTTCAAATGAAAACCCATATGTGTTAGGATATAATATATAGTTTAATATGGTTTGACTTGTGGAGGAAGGAAGCCTGCATTTTTGCATACACTGTGTATTCCTGTGGATATAATATATAGTTTAATACAATGCAGGGGAGGGAGCTGTAATGTTATGTAACGTAATTCACAAATTTATAATTATGCAATTTGAAATTATTTTAAGTATTGATTAGATGATTTAAGTTTTAAATTAAATAATTAACAAATTAGATGTGTGTGTGTGGTTACAGTCAAATATATCCAACGAGTGTACGAACGGGTGATGAGGACCCAAATCCTTAGATCACTACGTATTGACACGTGGCGTAAATCACGAACTTTTTAAAATATAAAAAATAAAATTCACAAAAAACGACATGCCGTTGGGTGTGTGTCAAGTCTAAAAATTACACTATATATTTGCATGTCTTATTCTCTCTTAGGGCCGCTGACGGGGATTATTCTCTTTATAAAAGACAACTTCCTATGTCTATTTTAAATCATTTTGTGTTCTTGTAGGAATTCATGAGTTATATATATATTAATCATTTTAAAATTGTATAGAACTATATATAAATTCAAGGGTCAAAAATAGCCTCAAATATTCAAATAAGACGGGTAGCAGTTCTTTTTGTGTTTTGGTGTATAACCATTTGTTATAGATATATTCGTTAGAATATAACTATATTTTATGAGAAGAGCCGGATGTGGAAATATAAACCCTAACCTCTAGAGAGCATCACTTTTTATGGCTATTAATAAGTATGACCAATATTATTCTTTTCAATGGGTCATTTTTAAAGTGACGTGACCATTTTATGAAAGAACAAATACCTTTATGTGTATATACATATACGATGTATCATATTTTTAATATGAATATATAAACATATTCTAATCGGTTCGATCTTTTATATTAGACCAAGTATTAATTTTGGACGAAGGTTGAAATAGGAAGGTCGATAATATAAAAATATAAGAAGGATAGAGTTAGGGGCATGGGAGATGAGGTTTACTACCTCAAGATGGCGACCAGAGCAATGAATCTTGTACAAAGACAAAGAAAACAACAAGACAAACCACCTTTTAATTCTTATTATTATATCTCTATAGTCTTAGTTTGGTCTCAAAATAATATACGACATGATTTCATCTTTTGTTTTCTTAGTAATTATATACATTTCTCCCATCTCATTCAAACTTTACGTAACGTGTTTATTTGTCTACTAATTCTCTTATAAAGATGATAAGTGTGAGGTCCTACGTAGATTGGAGAGGGGAACAACACATTCTGTATAAAGATGTAGAAACATCTCCCTAATAGACGTACTTTAAAATCATGAAGCTGACAACGATACGTAACAGGCCAAAGCGAACAATATCTGCTAGCAGCTGTTACAAATGATATTAGAGTTTGACACACCAAGGATGCTAGGACCGAAATCAGGCGGTGTGCAAATTAGAAACTCTAACAAAAACATTTTATAACCATGAAAGTTGATGGTGATATTTTAAAGACACTGCCTTGGGGTGTTACAAATCGTGAAGCTGACGACAATACGTAACGAGCCGAAACGGACTATATCGGCTAATACTTGATTTGTGCTGTTATAAATGGTGAAGCTAACAACAATATATAATAGACCATAACAGACAATACCTATAGTAGTAGGTTACAGTAAGGGTGTAGTGTTTGATTAGGTTCATGGATACCAATTCTTGACCGAATACCGGTATAGATTTTAGGAGCTCAAATAGTATATATATAAATTTAGAATAGGTAGAAAGAGGGGATATATTCGTTGCTATGTTCTTTGAATTGGGGCGCTTGGGATGACTTCCTTGGGCCCAGCCCTTGTTTTCCTCCATTTCTTAGATAGGTTCAGTTTACCAAACTACTTTTGGTTAATAAATTATATCCTTAAATTTTTTAAAGTAATTCCACACATTTATAATACCTAATAAATATTTTGAAATTCAATTAAAATTTTAGAGCTATTATCAAACTTATTTTTAAAATATTAGTCGCAATATTATAGTTATAAAATAGAAATTAAAAAAAAAAAATGGGGGAAGGGAATATGTAGGTCGTTAGGTAGTTAGGGCGGAAAAAATAAAATTGTTGGGCACAAAAGGCCACAAGGGATGGCTATTTCAACCTCAATTTAGTTGCTAATTGGAGCCCTGTGCTCCCCACGCTCCTAACCAACTTCAACGCTGTCGTTTCATGTCCTTTTCCTCTTTTTTCTTTTAATTTTAATTTTTTCCTTTTTGCAAATTAATTTTATTTCTTTTCTCCAACCCTTTAGGTCTAGAATCTGCCGACTGTTACCTACCCAGTACGGCTTACATTTCTTTTTAAATTTTGTCTTTTAACTGTTTTATTTTTTATTCATTAATTACTTTTCTTCTCACTTAATTTTGATTGTAAAATAGTAAATGGTCTGAACCTTGTTTTGATCTTGAAGCAAGGAAGAACACAAGGGACCAACACGATTGACGCTTAATTTTGATAAGTCTGGTGGAACATATAATATGGTCGAAATTAAAGAAGATATAATGGCCAACCAATTAGAATAAGAGAAAAAGAGAGGGATTTGGTGAAATTTTGCACAATAATAATGGTGGAGGAGGAAGGTGGGCAGTCTATTGAAAGGATTTGGTTATGTGCATCTTTTTTTATTGTCCATTCTTCTTAATTCTCATCTCCTTACTCTCAAATGTCAAATCAATGCCCAATTTTGATTAAAAAAAACACTTAAAAAAGTGATTTATACATTGAAGGGCGTTGAAGCATTTCACTATCATATTAATCGGTGTTAAATAGCGTTGTAATAAGATTTGAAATGAATTGAAATGAGGGGGAGATTGTGGTGTGGGGTTACTTTTATAGGACAAAACAATGAATCTTTTTTCAGGGACAAGGGGCAATGGACTCTCTCCAACCCATTCATTCATATCTACTTCTACTAAAAAAAGGGGGCCTCCATATATATATATATATAATGAATGCCTACGTGGACCTCCATTATTGTTTCAAGGGGGAGGGGACACATTTGATTTTTGTTTCCATTCACACCTGGTTCTTAATCTAAATTCAAATTATTAAATTCAAATTATTAAATCCAAAAACTAAGACGTGTGACTGCTAATAAAAATGATGAAATAACAGACTTTGCTTTCCACAAAAATATTTAAAAGAAAATATTCAACTTTTAAACGACCTTTTGTAAATGGGTTGCCTGTATTAATCAAATACATGTTTAGAAGTACATGAATGAGCTGAGATATCACATTCAAATGAAAACGACATTGAGTACAGGATGATCGAAATAGAGTTAAAAGAAATGAAAGTTATTACTTGAAACAATTTTATGTTTGGTGACATCTTATAAATTTTATCACGATGTAGGTGAGCGAGGACAAAACGTGCAAGAATGATTCATGTTGGTTTGTGGAGATAATTTTCAGTCTTAAGAAGCGAGGAATAGGTAACGTGAACGATTCTATGTTGGGTGACCTCCGGAAGCAAGTGAGTGAGGACGAACCATCTGGATAAACTAAAAAAAAAAAAATAATAATAATCTTGAAAAGATGTAATGGGATTTTTAGTTATTTCAATCTTCGAGAAGCGTAGGGGCAAAAGCATTACACCAAACCCAAATGTTTCTTTCGAAAAGAATGTGGACCTTTTTTAATGGGCCACGTTATCTATGGGCTTTAATTGGTTATTAATTTTGGGGTGTGTTGGATGCAATTGGGTTCAGGCCCTGCCCGGGAAGGAGGGAATTGGGTGAGAACATCACTGGACGTCCAGCTGTTATTGGAAAAAAACTAAAAATTCTTTTGGCACAGTCTTCTGTATTTCTTTCCACTTCTTTTCTCTCTCAAATGCTGTATTTCCAAGCCTTTGAAGTTTTCCTATTTCAAGGGTTTAAATTAATGGACTAATTAGATGCAAATTTAGGCCTATAATCAAATTAGATGCAAAATTTAAATTTAGGGCTGGAACGAATTTATATAGAATATTTTTTAGCACGGGACCCACATCTGGAATTTTTGTAAATTTAATTATACTGAAAAGGAATCTAATTGCCGTGTATATTTATTTATTTTCATGAAAGCAATAATTTAAATCCTTAATTATTGGGGAAGCAAAAAAACAAAAGAAGGGCAATATAAAATTGTTGTTGCTTCGTCACTCTCTCGTGGCCTCTCTAGAAATGGGCCTTTGCTACTTTCCCGGGTAAGAAACGACGTGGCAGGTGGGGGCCAGACGAAAACGCTGGATGGATTTTGGATGGCCGTAGGACGAAAACCCTACAATTCTGTGGGACCCGGCTGACGTGGGCTATGTGAAGCACCCAACGGATCTTAAACCGACTTTATATTCTCCATTTTATATCACCCTTCAAGTCCGTGAGGCAGGTCCGTTTACTTCTCTCACGCCACCAAAATATCTAATCCTTTCTATATATGTCGGTCATTGCCTCGTCTCTGCTCTTCTTCCTTTCACTTCTCCCTCTGCGATTGTAATTGCGATTCCTTGCATCGTTTTCTTTCCAACTGCTTTGCCTATTGTGGTTTACAATCGATCCGTCTTCTCATCGCTAAATTCTCTCGGATTTCTGTTTGTTCTCTTTGAGCTTCTTTTCCGTTTTGTTTCGTGGTGTTTGAGGCGTCAGGGTTGATTTGGAAGTGAATTTCGGTGCGAGGAGGAGTTCGAAATTTTAAATCTACCTGCGATATTCTTGATTTTTGTTTTATATAATCTCATTCGTCGAAGATTTTTATCGGTTTTTCGATGTCAAACCCTAGAAAAGAGGACTCGATCGCCAGCAACGCTAATGGTGATGCCGATCGTGATAACGTTGAAGAATTCGGGGAGTCGTCACGAGTTGGCGGTGTCTCTTCGAATGTTGGAGAGGTTTCTGGTGGTCCGCATGCTTCGACGAGGGATATTAACCTTACGGAGCGGCTGACTGATATTCTTGTTGACGAAGGAGATGGCGATCTGTTGCTTCAGCAGAGCGATCGGGAAGATAGGGTTATACGGTGGCTTCAGGCGCTAGATATGCAAGTCATGGGCGCTTGTCGGGCGGACGAAAGGTTGAAGCCGTTGTTGAAGATGACTACGTCCAACGACATAGCGGAAGATCGCCTTCTTGCTCAATTGAGTCAGGTTTGTGCTAAAATATGTTTTGATTGATCTATCAAATTTTAATGTATAACAGATTTTTAACTGTACGATAATTCACTGCTTTATATTCCATGCTCGTTCTGCGGTTCTACATAGGACTCCTGGTGCCGATGGAGATGGCATGGAATCTGTATTTGGCGTGAGTAAAAAAGAATGAACGATTTTTTTCCATTTTTATTTTCGTCGCTTCAATTTGGTGGTCTTCCCCCGTCGTTCTAGATTCCATCTTTAACGTGCTTTTGTGATTGTTATGAGGTTTTGCATTGGTTCTGCGTCTTTCATTTATCCTTTTTGCTGATCTGATCCATCTCTGTTTCTGTTACTCAGCATTTCGAGCCGGTTGAAGTTGGCATTCTAGCGAGGTGTTTCTGTATACCTCTCGTCTCCATTCGCGTTGGAAAAATTGACAAGCAAGGAACACTCCTATGCCCTACGACCGCTAGGTAATATGGCGAGCGATTATTTTTTTTTTCTTGACTATTCTTTTATCTTTGAATGATATGTAAACGCCACTCTGTTCGGAAGCAAATAACTAAGAAATGGATGCATATATTAACTTATTTGGTTGTTTTTATCTGTATATTTTGACTCGTTTATTATGTTAGGTTGAGAACCCTCTAATATTGTAATAGGGCGAGGGGATAAGATTTTTTTTATTTTTTTTATGCCACTTGAATTTGGGCAATGTTTTGATTCCTTAGATTCAGTTGAAGGTGAATTGTGTTTAGTTTATCTAAAATGCAACTTAAGAATGCTCTAATTTGCAATATCTTTTTATAATCTATTTCTTGGATTATCTCTTGATATGAAATATTAGAAGACTTGGCACCGTCATTTCTATTTTGTTAGTGAGTAGTCGGACTCTGAGTTCCTTGTCCCTGTTTTGATGTAAAATATATTTGTTTCCTTCTTGACTTTGTATGACTTTGGTGCTTTACTAATATCATTTGACTAGGTTATACTTAGGGCAGTCTTATGTAGGTTTTTGTTAGAACATCGCTCATTTTCTTCTACTTGTATAAGGAATTATGAGTGCTAACATTGTCATAATTGTGTACTTTCACATTACAGCACATCTTTGTTTACTTCATATGGATAACAACTACCACACCTAAACATGTAGGATGGGTACCTATGCTGCCCGGGGGTAGCTTTTGTGCTGATTTTATCTTCTCATGTATAGTCATGTCTGCTTGTGGCTATTTCTACATCTGGTCTACTGATCATTTTTAGATGGTGGGGTTTAACTAGGATTTTAATTAGCAGTGCTTTTAGTTCTATGGTATAGCCATATAATATTGCTTGAAAGTGTGTAATCAGTGATAGATTATAGATTTAGGACTCTACATGCTAGCTTATTAATGGTAACAATATTCATTCTTCCAAATAAATATATCTTTTGGTTTGTAGGTAAAGTGGGCGTTTTCTATTATGATCTCTGAATTATGAGGAAGTAAAGGTAGTTTCATGCTCACCATAACAGCTTGCTCCTTTTTTTTTTTTAGTTGTGTAGGGTTGCAACTTAATTAAAATAGGATTGTTTGGAATGGGTGTTTCGTTTGCCAAATTTTTGTAGTTACTGTTTAGAACAACTTGTTTTTCAAACGTATGTTGAATCCTTTTCTATTGACCATAGTGTTAGAAGCCTAACTGTTGTGAGAAAATGTAATGATTTTGTTCTTCTTGAAGATATATATAATTTTTTGTTCTTGGATGCTGTTTTATTTTTGTATTTAGTTTATTGTCATGTTAACTCTAAGAAATGATGGTGTAGGGAGATTTTGTGATTGCTTTAATTGTTAGAGTTAAGTTTAAATCAAGGTTTTGTGTTAAAGTGAATCATTCATCATTTAAGGTTTAACCATGGATCCTTGACCTTTTAGTATTAAACCTATCCTGTATGTCAAGAATGTCCTTAGTACTTTTCTACTGATTTTTTAGGTGTTTAGTTGCTTTTCTTTGATAGTCGGTTGAAAATCTCCAGTTTTTTATGAATTGTGCTTATAATGATGGGGAGTATGTAGCGGTGTACTAGCAGTTCAGTATAAAGTTATTTCTATTCATTAATTGATTTTAGATGATGAGGAAATTCTAAACATTGTTGAGGATCTGGTTGTAAATGAATAGATGGACATTGGATAACAAGTCTTACCATCTAAATCTCTCTTCTAGGAAATTTACGAATGTGTTGGTTTTTTGTATTCCACAAACTTTCGTTCTCTCATTTTTTGTTTTTTCTGATATCCCTCACTGTTATCTAGATTCTGATGTTAAGATTTTGATTGGTTACATAGATATTGGATTCTTTTTTATGCTTCTAAAAGATATTCTATTTCCCCAATTGTCACAGGGGAAACTTAAATCTAATGGTTCTACCATCATCCGACTTTCGACTCTCATTCATTGGGGATAATGGCCATGTAGAGAGACTATTCACTCTGAGTAACAGATCATCGAGTGCTGCCATTACAATCGATGAGATTGCATCCGATAGTTCTGGCCGTTCATTTGTTATTAAAGCAAATGATCAAAATACCTATTTTTGGTGCTCAGAGAAATCAAAGCTTTTGGGAACAGAACTACTTTTGAAGGTATTTGTACTTCTTGTATGGAGTCTAATGATTAGTAGTTCTTTTGTTTGAATTACAGCTTCTAAAATTAATCTATGTTACAGACATTTTCTTATGCTCTTCATTCATGAGAAGATCATGTTCGAAGGGGAAACATGTGAAGCTTTCATGAATTGATACTATTTATTTTGATGGACTCCTAATGTTATAAATAGATACATATTTAGAACAATTGTGTATTGGGGGTTTGCATATCTTCTTATGTCACTTCTGTATCACAGATGAAAGATTTACTGCAGAGGAGGCCCTCTATTGCTGGATTAACTGGAATCAGTGAATCACGTCTTGGTTGCTTTGCAACACGCCTTCGTGCCTATCTTGTGGAGTCAACTGTTGCTAATCACCATCCAGCAAGTTCTGCAGACTCACACTCTTCAGTAGACACCACTAGAGAACTATCTCATTCATCTCATTTTGGTCAATCATCAAAATCTATTCGGTCAAGAAATTATGGTAGTCCAGCAGTTAAAGCAAATTCTGCACATCAGGGTAGTCTTAGCCCCAGGTTGAATTCCTTTAAAGAAGGCCTTCCTAAGACGCTGCTTTCTCTGAGAGATGCAGCTAGGGAAAAATTCAGGAGGCGTGGAGACAACTTGGCTTTAGACAACCATATTGCTACTTCATCGATTTCCAATGACGTTAATTCTGAAACTCAAACTGGTGATTTAAGTTGCCCATTATCTCCATCGAACTTCCTGAAATCATTGGGAAAATTAGCTGCCCCAACTCCTGCAAATTCTTCTCATGCTCCTTGTGTGGTGTCACCTCTCTTTACACCTTACTATTGCTGGTGTCCTGGATCATCATCAATTCTGCAGCGAAGGGAAGAACCTTCTCAACTCCCCATCCCATCCTTTAGTGCATCTTCTCTACCTCCATTTCCTTCGCTGTTCCCAGCTTCTGCACCTTCAAACTTGTCCGTTCCAGTATCACCCTTAAATTTAGTTGATTCTCCGTCACTGGATTTCCCTGCTCTATTTCCAGACCCACTCGTCCGTTTGCCTTTGAAAACCTCTCAGCAGATCCCGACCTTCACACCGCTGTTCTGTGATCCAATTGTTCATGTTCCTGTGATTGATGTTTGCTCTTCGGGTCCAGGCTATCTTGTTAGTGCAGGCCCTACCATTACAACCTCCATTCCACCACTGCATCCTAAACTCGTGAATCCAATGCTACCCGCTACTGATGTGGAAAAGGATGCTAGGGAGACGCTTCGTCTGCTCATCAGTGGTTCAAGCCAGGGTAACCCTCAATTGATGAACGTACTCCCTGTTGTTCTAACAGACTCAGAAGCAAATCGAAGTTTATTTTTAACTGGTAGCCATGGTCTGTACAGTAATACTCGAGACATTGATGCTATTGCGAACAGCATTGCTTCTCTGGGTATTGCGTCACTTTCAGGGAAATCCACAAGTGAGCATGTAGGGAAGAGATTTAACCTTGATGGTTTAAATGGCCACCCAGATGACAGCAGTGATTCAGAAAGCTCTTGTTCGGAAGGCGAGGATGTGTTTTCCCAGTCTCACTTTGAGGAAAGCAAGTTTGGTTGACAGAAAATTTTCCTACATACATTCATTTCTTCTTTGTAGATCTTGGTCGCTTCTATTTCGGTTTGCTAATGTGTAGATATGTTGGTTGTTGAGTTATAATTAGCGTAGTGTTCTTCACCAAGAGAGGTTGGTGACTTTTACTGCCTTATTAGTCTATGTTCATGTTATATTCCCTTAAATGCCTTAAGATTACTTACTGCGTTGGGTTACTCTTTATGGGTGCATGTTATTCTCTTTGTTCACAATTAAGAATTCACTTTGTAGTAATCCGTGTGATAGGAATACGCATTGTAATTAGAAGCAGCGAAGTTCATTAATTAGTTCACTACGTGCTCAGCAAGAGATTTCAGAATTTCATCCTAGTGAATTCTTACCTACCGTACGCCAATGAATGAAGGAAAAAGAATCCCAAAATAATAAAAATAATAACAATAGCAATAAGAGCGGGCCTAAATCTCTTCAATTCAGTACTGAATAGGGCTTGTTACCGTCGAGAAGAGGGAGGGTTCGTCTTCCTCTTCCAAGCCGATGTCACATAAATCATTTGTCAAAGAAGCTGCAATATGGCAGTGAAGGAAAGTTGGCTGTGCCTTTACTACCTTGTGCCATGGGTCCAGAGTTTCAAATGCGAAGTTCAAATCTCTTAAACTGTTATGCTGTGAATGGAATGATATTATAGAGACGAGCCAAACATGGTCTCAAGCACGTCTGCGTCGCATATAATATTAACAAGCTATGAAATAAAAGCTACTCAAATTCAATGAATTAATAATATCTTATTTCTTCCATTAATTTTAATCCCACTCAATAGCTTTTAAATTATTTTTATTCCCCAACTACTACTATATAATAATATTCCGATTCCTTCATAATATACAAATATAAGGTGATCAAAGTAGTATTAAGAAACACATTCGGTAGATTCTTAAATTATTTTCTTCTGTTTCAGAGCTGGAAAAAGAATAAAAAAGGAGAGCAAAATCAAGAAATGAAGAACATATATACATAATGTATGATATGGATGTGGATGGGGTCCAGTTGGGGAGTGTCAACGGTTGATTCTTTTTGGGGTTACAAGCAGAGGCGACAATTGCTGGAGGAGGCGCGTTGTAACAGCTAACTCGGTGGTTGAAGAAGCCAAATTAATGGTGGGTCACAATTGCTGCCCACCTGATCTTTATCTTTTACGTTCTTTTCCTTTTCCTTTTAATTATTTCTAATGCGTTGTAATCACACACATTAAACAATAATTCCTTCTTAATTTTTCTCTTTATTGTTATTGTAACAATTCTTTATCCCAAATTCCAACATAAAACTCCCACCGCGCTGCGCCAAAACGGGCTCCAATCCAATCCCTGTCCTTATTCTTCACCTCTTCCCTTTTCCCGTCGGCCCTTCTCCCCCCTCGAACTTCTCTGACGATTCCGCTTTGTTTGGTTTACAGATCCACCATTTTCCCACTCTCTAATCTCAGGTACGTGATTTTAACTCGATTTAGTTCACATTTCCCAGCTCCCAACTCCCAGATCACGATCAATATTTCGTGTTTAAGATCTTTGTTGTTAAAACAGTCGTGGGGTTTTGGGTTTATGTTTGTTCGTTGCAATTTTACAATCTAAACTTGAATGGGCTGCAAATACTTTTGCAGTTTCTTCTACACCAAACAGAATTTGATTCGAGGAGCGTCTACGTTCGGTCCGATTGTGGTCTAACAAGACAGAGAAGGGAAGGTAGCTTGGAGAGTTGGGGATTGGTTGTCATCTTGGTCGGTTGGGTGAAAAAGGCTCAGATCTAACTCCAAGGGCTTAGCTATGTCTTTCATTGGCACCCAACAAAAGTGCAAGGCCTGCGAGAAGACTGTGTACCCTGTGGAGCAGCTCTCTGTTGATGGAGTTTCCTACCACAAATCTTGCTTCAAATGCAGCCACTGCAAAGGGACTCTAAAGGTATTGCACTCTGTGTTTTCAGCATAATGGCGTTTAACAGTGAGTAGGAGCTAAAATATGTCCTAAAACCACTCCTGATCTTGATTTGAACCATAACAAGAGATTTTGCTGTTTATAACCCTGGTCTCTGCTTGCCTTCAGCTGAGCAATTATTCATCAATGGAAGGTGTTCTGTACTGTAAGCCTCATTTTGAGCAGCTCTTCAAAGAGAGTGGCAACTTCAACAAGAACTTTCAATCACGTACGTTTTGATTTTCTTTCAGATAACTTTTTGTTTCACTTCCTAGAAACTTTACTTTCGCATGTTTAATTGTGTTTGAGTTTTACTCTCTACAGCTGCCAAGTCAGCTGAGAAGTTAACTCCAGAGCTGGTAATTTCCTGTCGTAATCAATTGTAATCTTTTGCTTCAAGGAGATAAAATTATGCTGATTCTTGTAAGCACTTTACTGGTTTCAGACAAGGTCACCTAGCAAAGCTGCTGGCATGTTTTCTGGTACTCAAGACAAATGTGCTACTTGTGGTAAAACTGTTTATCCACTAGAGAAGGTAACTCACCTACTGAGATCTCCATAGATTATTCATTAATGGAGCGTTCAATCTATGATCTATGATGCATTAATGCATGAATGAACATCTGTTGAAGCTGGCTAATTAGTTTGGGTACAATGCTATTATATTAAGTAGATTTGCTATAGAACTGTGATTTGTGAAGATACTCGTATTCTTTCAAAAGTTGTTACATTACCTTGACCGTTCAAAAACGTTTCAAAACTATTATTGGTGTAGAGAGTCATTGAAAATTAGGACTTGTCGCGTCTATGTACGTAAGCCCCTTCTCTGTTACTTCCTTCGGGTCGAGCTTCCTTTGAACGGCTGATAGGAATTTAAGCGTACCTGTTCTGGAGTTGGTCTTGGTCTTCCCTTTTGTTTGTTGCTGGCTCGACTCGTGTCATTGCTCTCTTGTGTGGACACTTGGAGTGCACTCAGGGACACTCGATGAGGGCATTAGGATAGTTTGTGGGGGGCTTTTACACAACAAGCACTATAAAGGCATCATCGAATAGTTCTTTTGAGGATAGGGTCCTCGAGATAACCCAACATTGGTATTCTTTTGAGGGTAGGACAGTTTGTGGGGGGGCTTTTACACAACAAGCACTGTAAAGGCATCGTCAAATAGTTCTTTTGAGGGTAGGATCCTCGAGATGACCCAACGTTGGTATTCTTAGGAGGTCTATCCGTTCCCCCATTTGGTCTGTCATTACTTTTGTTTGGCCTACTGGGACCTTCATTCTGTTGACCCAACGACTTGTACGATTTGCCCCCAACACTCGGAGTTTATGTATTCTTCCTTTAAGAAACGTTTCAAAACCACCATTTCAGTTCACTGTCATCCATTCCTAAGTCCAAATTTTCAACCAAATTTCTAATGGATGTCTATCCTTCGGGTGCAACTTTTGAAAGAGTAGTTCTTTTTAAACAATTGGTTAACTTTGGGAGTATTTTGATCAACTCCATGGATATTGGTTCACGAATTTGAGAATTGTCCCAAACCAAACCAAGGTTTATAGAGTATGATATGAATGTGTTATTACAAATACTTGCAGGTAACAGTGGAAAGCCAATCGTATCACAAGTCCTGTTTCAAGTGCTCTCATGGAGGGTGTTCCATATCCCCATCAAATTATGCAGCACTAGAGGGTATTCTATATTGCAAACACCATTTCTCCCAGCTTTTCAAGGAAAAGGGAAGCTATAACCACCTCATCAAGTCTGCATCCATGAAGCGTCCCGCTGCCTCCGTTCCCGAAGCTTGAAGTTCTTATTATCGCATCGTCATTCACGGTTTTGGACCTAACTCTCTGTTTACCTGAATGTGTTTGGCTTTAAAAACTTACGGGTTTTGAGATGGGAAAAGGAAAAATATATATGTTAACCATCATTTCGGCTCGGTTCGTGTGTTTATTTGGACAAACTGTTGAATTCGATCGATATTTGAGGTGCAAACCTTATATATGGGTTCCAGGATTTGCATATTTTGAGAATTATGCGTTGTGTTCTCGTGCATAAACAAGCATTCTGGAATGAATATCTATTCAATTTGATATTACTATGAAAACCAACGTATGATCATTATATCAAAGAAAACCTAAATAGTTCATACTTTTAATTTAGCTCTCTTGGTTCTCTCTCTCTCTCCAATTTCTTCCAGATTCCCCTCTGTATCTTCTTTTTCTTTCCAAAGTTTCCTCTTCTGTTACTGTGATAAACGTGAAATTGAGTTTAAAATATGTCAATTAAGGAGAGGTTTATACACCCTTATGAGGAAGGTTGATGAGGATGTGGGGTTTCGTAATCTACCCTCTTGGGGGCCTAGTGTCCTCGGTATCTAGCTCTGATATATTTGTAACAGATCAAGCCCACTAACAACGATGTGGGATCTCACAATCCACTCCCTTGGGCGTCCTTGCTGGCACACTATCTGATGTCTTTATAAAAAGGTCTTTATAAAAAGTGTGAGCATTTTATAACCGTGAGACTAACGGTAATATTGGGCTTGGAATAGCATTGGTAAGAGGGGCAATGATGTTTAAGAGGAGCTATGAATGGCTGTGATTAAGTAAAGATATAACAAAAGTGTAGGCACCCAATTATACAACAATGGGTTCTCCTGATCCTGAAAGAATGAGAATATTCCTCCATAGCTAAGCTCAAGCTGGGTTACTGAGTTATGTTGTGTCACTTATTTAACTTTCTATTCCTAAACTATTCCCCCCCTTTTGTTGCTGATACAATAGAAGAAGAAGCCGGTGTTGTATGCTTCTGAGACAAAAACAAAGTGCAAAAATTTTATGGCACCATCTGCTAAGCATGCAGCCACTGCTACTTTAGATTTCTCATTCATTGAGGAGCTTCCCCCATGCTTAACTCTTATTTGTTCGTTTCTTTGCTTGGCTGTAGAGGATGACTCCCATAACTGTCATCGTATAACCCATCATTCCAGTAACGGACACGGGGTTTCTAAAGATTAAAATGGAGACAACGACAGCCACTGCCCCTTTGGCATTTCCTAGAACCTGAAACACAGACACAGACAACGTGTGCGTATGAACACTGTGGAGACAGAAACATAGGAAACACAATAAGATTGGAATTTTCAAGCATGACAGCCTGAAACCAGACATCGACAACGCTACAAACATATCTTCTCGTGTTCGATATTAGAATATGGGTGTTGAGAATATGTCAAGGCCTCTACAACTACAGCCCCTAACAATATAGTCACGAACTAAAGAATGAAACTTGAATCCATGAAACCTGACATTGACAAAGCTACAAAGATATCTTCTCGATTCGCATGAAACTCGAATGCAATTATATTTTTTTTTGTCAATCTTGAATCAACCAAGAACACATAAAGCTCGGGCTGAAACTAGTTCCATCGCTTGTGAAGATATGATTCTAAATAAACTAGCTTAAATCCAGGCATGTTATGAACAGTAGCAAGCATCAGCACACAACAAAATGGAAATATACCTGAAGGGTGAGCGCACTGGTGTGTTTTGTGACGAGAAAATTGGAAAGATTTACGAAATATGCTAGTGACGAATTGAAAAGAAGGTACCAGATGATCTTGATATCATCTATAGCAAGTGCCCGTGTGATACCAATCACATTATCTTCCAAAACAAGTGTTGCAGGAAGCAAGAACACAACAGCCATTGGGGCCATATACAAAAGGAGATTCATGGAATTCAGCTTCTCTCTGTATAAGATTAAAGGCCGAACAGGAACATATTAGATGTTTGAAATTGAAGGTTAAAAAAACGTAGAATGATATTAGATAGAAGAGTAATTTAAGAAATAGCCTCACCCATCTGCAGAAAGCAAAATTGCTTGAAGTACTGATTTGAGAGCTCTTGCAGCGGTGGCTGCGATACATATCAGAAACCCAAATAGATGGAAACTGGGTTCGCCCTGTTGCCATGATAGAAAACCGCATCAAATGGACAGTAATTGGGAGCCGAAGTAACAAAGAAATTAGAGGGAAAAATGTAGAAAAGAAGAGTTAATACCCCGCTGGCAATGATAACTCCGGTGACGACAGGAATGAGCGTAACATAAGTGAGCCAAGCCTCCCTCTTCAAGGTCATCAGATAGGCAAAAACGGCGGTGAAAAAGGGCGTGGTTGCTCCGACAGCCTGGTTGAAAGAGACGGGAAGATAGCGAAGGGAAATGTTGCCGAAGACAACGGAGATGCAGAAGATGAAGCTGAGGGCGGAGATCTTAAAGAATTGGAGGCGAGATCGAAGTGTTTGCAGAGGAACGACCTTGAACCAAGCAATTGCAAGGTAGCTGAACAAAGAACAAGCGGTCATGTGGCACATGGTGAGGAAGATGGGGTACTTGAAACCATAGTTGCTGAGCACATACTTGTTGAGCAAGAGAACCCCAATGTTGGAGGAGTACCAGGAGGCAACGAGGCCGATCGTGAAGAAACGACTCGTACCCTTCATGTTGGGAGGTGGGTTTTGATCAAAAAACAAAAAGCTGTGATTTTTGATACAGAAATGAAGGGTTGAGTTAAGTGGAGCAGTGGGAGGAAGCAGAAGGACATGAATCTGTGATCTTCCGGTGGAGCAGCGATCTGGGTATTGGAATGTATAGCAATAAGGTTAGAGAGAAATGAAGGGATGGGATGATAGAGAGAAAGAATGGAGAAATTAAAGAGAAAGAAAGCGTTACAGAGAGAGAGAGAAAGAAACAGACCAAAAAGAGATGAAAGAAAAGCTGCGTTAAATTGTTGGAGGTCGAGTTTTGAGGACGACGGATCAGGAATGTTCCTCCTGCAAATCACACACAAAAACAGGGGAGACAACGAAAATGCGTTGAGATTCAATCGTAACTTACTGCTTTTGTAGTTTTAAGAGGCGCATAAGTGGGAAAGTCCCCTCATTTACTTCGTTGCTTGTGGGTGTGGTTATACTGTTCATTACTTTGCTTTAATGAGCATCAATACTCATTTATGTTACGTAAACTTCTCTTTTTAACTCAAACTTCAAAAGGTAATTGCAGACATAGTTCAAGCCTAATTCTAGATTTTCTAAACCCACATTTGCTTCCAGATTTGAACACCCACCACACATGTTGTCTTCAACAACAAATGATCAAACAGGAAGTATTAACCAACAATCAGCATGTATGATAATGAAACAGAGGATCGACACCCTTTGGCTTGATCTCAATTGACTTGTTATTCCTTCAGATCACAGATCCTTTTGAAGGTCATTATCGTTAGCATTATCAATTTTGTCCTCGTATTCATTGCTTAATATTGTGAATGCAATTAGGAGTTGATTAGCATCACTAAAAGAGTTCAATTTAGGTAATAGTTTCACATTTTTGTTGTGACTCGAGGATAAAACAACTCCATTCCATTTCACCATCAACTATCAAAGAACATCGTATAAGCAACCAAGATGGGTTCTCCCAAAGTTCGATATGTTCCAAATAGCGAATATATTGGATTGCAGATACGAAAAGGACATGCTAGCGCAGCCACAACCTTAATGCAGAGCTCATGAGCCTAAAGCTTAACGTAAGACAGTGGAAGGAAAAAGACATAAAGCTGTCCAAGGTCACAGGACCTTCAATTAACTAAATCCCATCAATTGAGCCATTACTCTGTTACTAGTGGTTGATTGTCCGGCGTGAGCATTTACTCATTACTAGTAGTTGATAGTCAGACGAATGAGTTTTTAAAGATTTGATGGGTCTCAAGCTTTTAAAAAGAACATGTCAGCTAGAAAATCTATGTCTACTGAGTGAAAACAATCTCAACTCGTGGAAACTACAATGAAAAATGAATTAGAAAAGAGTTTCTCTCAATCTGACGCTATCATCTACTTTCAGGACAAATTTTGTGAATTCGATACGATTGGACAGAGGAGTCTCAAGCTGGGAAGAGTTTTCTCCTAAAGTTACTGAATCACATAAAGAGAGAATGTGGTTACCATATCCCAGATGTCTACGCTAATCCTTAACCCGGTTGCATCTGCCACAAGTCTGATGGCGAAAGCATAGCTCGAAGAAGGGTAGTAAGTCTTTTGGCTGCAAAATCACATGGACGTATAAAGAGGCCATGGTTAGGTGCACCTGGTTCAGGAAAACCTCATGCTTCAGCAGCAAAAAATGAATGCAGGGAACTTCGAGAAATTGAGTCTGGATATTAAAGAAAATACTTGCAGTAACAAAAATGTGGTCTAAATTTCCATTGGTGATTTCATCTTTTTCTTGCTTCTATATGAATGTATAACATAAATGTGGTACAACACCCAATCCCATCAGCTATACCAATCAAGAAAGATAATTGAAAAGGTGAGCACAAACAGAAATAGAAGAAGGAAGGTTCGGCTGCTGCTATTCCGCTGAATTGCTTGGGAAAGTTCTTTATTACCAAGCTCGACGTTCTTCGTAGCTTCAACAGCCTAATTTGTAGTTTAACAAAAGAAAGCAAATAGGAAATTTAGTACTTATAAGAACCGAGAAATACTTAATTTGATTCTGAGAGATATTAAAAAGGAAGGTGCAATTGTAATTAGCCGTTGAGAGTTGAGAGATACTGTGATGAGAAAACGAACTGAGTTAGAACTGCTGACCTGTTCATAAAGAAATTCAATTTGTTGTGCTTGCTGCAAAACGTGTGTAGACATGAGGTGATTTAAAGCAGACATCTCTACCATCTTAGTTTCTGTTTCCTGGACTGCGTCAAGAAGACTAGTCAACTCAACCTACAAATTTGGAAGAAAACAGCCAAGTTCTCAACTTTTAAAGGTCAAGCAGAAAGCTCGATTCAATCAACAAATGATCGAACTCTCATCAAAATCTGTTTCCCTTCCATATCTTGATTACCTGAAGTGCACGAGTTTCATCATCCAACAGTTGCTGTTGGGCTCGGACAGGTTGATGCTCAAAATTATCAGGTTCCCTCAGCTCTGTACCATTATAGGCAAAGGTATTGGCAGAGCGTGGTTTATTTATTTGGTTTGGTTTTCTTCGTGGTACTGCTTTGCTTATGATATCTTGAAACCGAATGGCTCTTAGCTTATCAAATTGTGATGTTACCGAATGAAGTTTCTCACTCAAAATTAGGACCTGCATTTAAAAGAATAAAACTTCAAAGTCAAGAATGGAACAATTATTTTTGGTGGGAGTGTGTGAAGAATATGAGCACACAAAAGTAAGGAAAGTACTATCTTTCATAATAATAATAATAATAATAATAATAAATTTAAAAAAAAAAGTATACAAAATCTTTTACTAAAAGGAATGATGAAAACTGATAATTTTTTTTAAAGAGATGACAATCCGACCAACAGTGACAACCTTGAAGGAAGCCAGGACTTGAGAATTGATAAGAAAATTGGAGAATACCAATGCTAAAGAATAAGAGCGCAGAGAATGTGATGGGTAGCAATTTCAAATTAATTTTAACAGTAGACAGGGCAACATCATTCAGTGACTCAATTGTTCTTCCTCAAGGAAGGGTAAGTAGAAGTTTGTAGAATTGTGGAAGCTAGCACAAATAAAATAAACAAGAACTCACCACCCCATGTTTGTGTGCAATAGTATCAGCATTAGAATCATCAGTCCTAGAACCAAGCCATCCCTTTGAGTGAGCATCACCCTCATTTATGTTGTTTTTGAGGATATCAAGTTGTTCTTGGCATGCTTTGATGAAGGCAGTTACCTGCGTACAGTACAGTTACTAGCCACAAGTTCTATCAAGCAATCTTATTATTTCCATATAGACTAGTATTTTTATATTGTACTAAGCGATTTCCCAAGTAGTTGGATGGGTCACCTCGTGTTCAATATTGTCTCTCTCTTGATCTGTCGTACGATACATATCCACATAGTCCTTTTGATGTTTCAACATAAACTCTTCAAGAGCACCAATGCTTTCAAGCTGATTCAAGACGAGTAAAGAAGTCAAGCATGATGGTTGCGCATTGCATGTAAATACACATTTTCAGTTTCACAAGTGTTTGAGAAAATCTTTTTCAAACATTTGGAATACCAAAACACTTCAATATTGGTAGTCCTACCGTTTTTAGGGCAGCTTTGATAAAAGGTGACCTCTGCCGAGGTTTTTGAATGATGAAAGATGCCATAATAGCCGCCAACTTGGACTGCAAAAACATTGTACAAAAACAACACTCATGCTTGCTACTGGTAAGAGAACATCTTCAATCAACTTGAAGAACACACACAATTTTAAGAAGACCAAACAATTGTCATAAACGAGCTAAAATCTTACACCAGAAATAGAGAGTCCAAATTTCACATCAACAAGCAACTATAAACTTTGACAAAAGCATACAAACCTCGTTATACTCTAAAGAAATAGCACAGTGCCGCACAACATCTTTAAAATCTTCAGTCCTATCCCTGAACTTCGCCATTCCCTTCTCAACGACGCTGAAAACGTATTAAGAAAGTGAAAACCCCATAAATGACTTGAATGAAATATGGAATATAAAAGAGTTTGTAAGAACTGCTAAACGAAAGAACAAAGTAAGCACCTCACTTTGCACCCACCTCAATTATGTACGAGTCGGTAATGAAAATATGGTTATTTATCTCTATATCTTCCCGCCCACAAGAGCGCACCAGAATTAATATCAGAAGTCCGAAATTCTACACAAAGCAGGAAACGAAGGATAATCAGATAGAATTCAAAATAATAGTCCAAAGGTCACTATTAAACTCCCTTCCAACCCTAAGGCGTCAAAATTTTACTCGTTGAGAAACGCGATTACGTAAAGAATCTAGAGATACCTACGAAATGGAAGCTGAAAAAGAAAAACATGAACACAATGATATGCTACAGCACTGAATAAATTCCAACAAATTCTCACAATTTGAACCATTAAACTAAAAACGCAGAATCAATAGCGTGCAATAGCCGAAGGATCAGGAAACTGGATCTTACATTGTCGGTCCCCACGGAGGGAAAATTGTAGAAAAAGGAACGCTGAAAGCATAGCAAATTCTAGTATGGGAAGTGCTGATCCAATAGGAGACTGAAGATTGAATTTGCTTAGACAGCCGCGATCTGAGAGGGAGTTCAATCCATCTCTCTCAGATCGTGGAAAAGAAAGGGGGAACAGTTCTTCTCAAGAAGTCTGGGTTCGGTCCGGTTTGGACGAAACTTATGACCCGAACCGATTAATTTTAAAGGGTTTCAATTTTCGAACCGAGGAAACCCCAAGAGCAACCTACCTGGATCAGCATAAACGCGAGCTTGATGAACCAGAACGTGTGGGTGCGAGAGGGAGACAGGCGGCGGCGGTAGCGATGGCGAGGAGGAAGAGGTGGAAGATGGAGAGAATGAGAGCGGAAAGAGTATAGCGTTAGAAAATCGGGTTTAGGACGGCGTTGATTCCTTGTTTGTGATAAAAACAAGATAGGAATGCTGTCTACTTTCCGACACATTTCTTC
This sequence comes from Cucurbita moschata, assembly GCF_002738365.1. NCBI lineage: Eukaryota > Viridiplantae > Streptophyta > Magnoliopsida > Cucurbitales > Cucurbitaceae > Cucurbita > Cucurbita moschata. Next base: position 606,265 of record NW_019268523.1, on the reverse strand, counting down.
TTTGATTGATTTTGGTTGTTCTTAATATATGTATGAACATCATACTATTATAAACATGGATACTAATTAATCCCTAATTAGAAGTGTTGAATTTCAATGTTTTAAAGTTTTTCATTTCTGAACGCATTCTCAAGTATGAATCAATGCAGCTAATTTTTGGATAGCTGCAGGCAGGGGCACCTTCCGTTCCATGAACTGGATAACAATCTCCCAAAAACCTTCATCCTCTCGTGGTAACATCTTTGAATCCCTCCGCTACAACTACGCTAACCCTTTCGTACTGAAAATCCGAACTTTGGGGCTTGGCTCCAAAGATGGCATTTCTATTCCTCGTAATTGCCCACATGAACAGCACCAAAAACGCCATTAACGCACCGTACCCAGTTGCAAAAATGGTTAGAGGCCGAAGATGATCCTGTTTATCGGAATGCCGCCGTGGATCTACCGGCAACGAATGCATCCATTTGGGGACATTTCTCAGACCAAACCGCCACGAAAACACACTGCTCCACTCAGTTGACTTGCTAGTCCACGAGCTTAATCCCACAAATAAGGGATTTGCTTATTTAGGCGATTTTACCACGTCTCGTCTTTGACCCACTGTCGTCGTAAAACTCTTCAGCTTAACACAAATCCTCAGAGAAAACAACAAAATTTCCATTTTCTTTTGTTAAATATTACTATTTTAGTGGTTTGATTTCAGCACGTTTTATCAGATTCCTAAAATCTAGACTAAACCGCAATTTTGTACCATCAAATTGAAATCACACAGACATTGTTCCTTAAATTTCTAAAAAATTCTGTTTTCTTCTTGTCCACAAATGACAAGAAATAAATCTCGAGGAATTCATTAAAGATAAATCAAAATTGGTTTAGATTATATTTAAACTAAACCCAAGTGTATGCTATAAAAACATCACAGATAAATACGATGGATTCAGAGGAAAATGGGTTTAATAATGTTGACCTGAATATTTGTGTCTTAATGGAGACAAAATGGACGAATGCAAGAAACTTACTGATATAAACGGAAGAAGGGGGGGTCCGGTGAATCTCCGGCACGGCGGCGACAATGGCGAAACAAGAAAAGCTACACTGCAGGAGAAATCCAAAGAGATGGCATGATCCAAATTCCGTAAAAATGGTAGGAAGTGGGATCAATGCGATCCCTTTGGATGCTTCCTGAAGTTGCACTTAATAAATTAGTTGAAGCCCATATTGGTTCTGGATTGGGCTCTGAGCGTTTCAGTTGGAGATAAATTAGCCCACACAACCTCAATCCAACCCCATTTTCGGCGTATTGACAGCTCCTCTAATATATTTTGAGATTTAACTTTATTTATTAAAAGAAAAAAGTAAGGGGACCCTTGTGGTTGTGGCGGGGCTTGGATGGCAGGGCCCAAAAGCAGAAGAATATGGAGAAAAGGAAAAGAATGGGTTATGAATATGATGGTGATGGTGATGTTGATGCCTCTGCTTCTCACACTCTTCAGGCTTCTGCCTTCAACATCTCAAATTATGTATAAGTTTAAATCAATTAAGATTCAATGATGTTGATTGGACTGAAGTTGTTCCAAAATTGAACATACTCCCATTTCATACAAACTTTAATTAGGCGTCTTAGTTTAATCCATACGAACGCCCTGAATTATGTAATGATGTCTTCGAAATATTTCTTCGTCTTTTTCCCCTCTGCAGCTCTGCGACTGTTATAGCCTGCACGTCGCCACTGACACCCAACAAAGCAGCTGAAATAGGGACACCCAACAAAGCAGCTGAAATAGGGACACCCAACAAAGCAGCTGAAATAGGGACACCCACCGCAGTTGCTTCTACTTCTCACGCCATTACTGATTATCACAGCAAAATCCACCCTAAACCGAATTTCTACTCTTTTGCTTGATGGGAGTCTCTTTTCTTTGTGGGTATTCACGGTTCTGGCCTCACAGAGCCATTACATGAGGTTTCTCTTTCTGGGTCTTTGCGATGACGACCACCCAAAACTCCCACGTTGTCGCAATGGAGGTAGGAGAAGTAGAACAGCCTCGCCGGACTTCAGCCGCCGGCGCTGACGCCTTACTAGCCTCCAATGATGTGCGGCAGTGCTCGGGGCAGTCGAGGGCTGAGATTGTGGGGGCGGCGGCGGAGAAAAGAAGGGAATCCTCTGTGTCGGAGTGCTCTGTAGAGATGGATCTGGAATGTGGGTTGGCTGAGATTAAGTTACATTTGACGAAAATGGAGAGGGATTGTCGGATTTGCCATCTGAGTTTGGATGCTTCTAATCAGGAATCTGGAATCCCCATTGAGTTGGGTTGTTCTTGCAAGGATGACTTGGCTGCTGCTCATAAGCACTGTGCTGAAGCTTGGTTCAAGATCAAGGGCGACATGTAAGTTCCTCCAAATTGAACAACGCCTAATTGTTCTTAGGAATCTGTAGCCGCCATTACAAATCCCATCAGCGTTTTCTTAGGATCCATGTTTTTGTTTCCTGCTAAAGAACAAAGCCAAAATGAAATGTGGTTCTTTGTCAAAACGAACTGAAGTTTGATTTTCCCTAGTAGATGCAAATGCTTTAGTCTGATGTAGTATTGATTAGATCCCATTTCTTAGCTTTCTTTAAGGTTTTACTGATATTGACATCTCCACAAGTTCCGGCATAGCTATCAATATCAATTTCATCTATTAGTTCAAAATGTATTAAACTAGATTCTCATTTCATTTCACCACTTATATGGTCAAAAGGGTTTGTTAGAAGTTAAGAACTATCTTCACTCTATCTTCTGCATAAGTTGAAAATGAGCATATCTTAAGAATTGAATTATTATAGTTGGATCTGTCAAGAACTTTATTGCTTTTGGCCCTGCTACCAAACCATGTGTAGAGAGGTGAACGAGTCCTTCTTTATAAGGGTGTGGAAACCTCTTCCTAACAGTCACGTTTTAAAAACCTTGAGGGAAGCCTTAAGGAGAAAGTTCAAAGAGAACAATATCTTCCAAAGTCCAAAGAGAATCAGAGCTAGACACTAGGCGGTGTGCCAGCGAGGATGCTGGGCCTTAAAGGGGGTGGATTATGAGATCCCACATCGATCGGAGATGAGAACGAGTGTCAGCATGGACGCTGACCCCGAAGGGGGTGGATTGTTAGATCTCACATCGGTTGGAGAGGGGAATAAAGTATTCTCTATAAGAGTGTGGAAACCTCCCTATCCGTTGCTCTTGATTCATGCTGTTCTATTAGATATGTTTGCTTGGGTTGCACTTACCCATCTGCAATTTGTTACAGCACATGTGAGATCTGTGGATCAATTGCACACAATGTTACTGCTACTTATGAACCTGATTCGACAGAGCAACGCAACGACTCAAACGACGCAACAACAGCAACCGCAGCAGCAGCTGTGGTAGTGCCACCACACTCTACAGAGGCTCGGAACTTCTGGCAGGGCCATAGGTTCCTGAATTTCTTACTCGCCTGCATGGTCTTTGCCTTTGTCATATCATGGCTGTTTCACTTCAAAATACCCTCATAGTGAAAAGCTTCATCTATCTCTTCATTCTGCAACAGCTCGAAAGCTCGACTATATCGTGTCGTTACCAGCTCGAAAGCTCCCTGAAATGGAAGCATCTGTAAGTTTGTATATTGTTATTAAGGTTGTTGTGTATTTTCTTAAAATAGCTTACTGAAGACAGACAGACAGGTTGGATTGTTGGATGATGAATTTCACAATCAGTTGATGTTCGAAAAGATGCCGGAACCACTCAGCCTAGCTGGATAATTCCCTGTTTAGATTCCGACATGTGGTTCCTTCCTTACCAACAAAATCGGATTTCTGGTTTCAGCAGACAAACAAAAATTAATTTATGTCATAACAGAAACCTTTGATCAAATCAATTACATAAAATAAGGTTCATCCACAAATGTTTTTGGTTCATGTATCATCTTCAACAAAATCTACAAAAATAGCATAAAGTTTCGAACAATATATTTCATTTAATAATGTTTGGTTCTTTTTTTCAAGATGTGACCAACGGATCTTGTATCATATTCTATTATTGAGAATAATAATAATAGCATACCTTACATTACATTATTTGGGGTTAGTGTAAATTATTTTCTAACATTATTCAACATTATTAAGTTAATAAGCGCCTAAATTTGTGGTTTATGATTTTCAAAAGTTATTAAAAAGTGAATTTGAATTTAATTAAGATCCATTCACCAAAACATAGAACTAAATTAGATAAAGATTGGATTTTTTTTCTTCATCTTTTCTGGTCGGATTGAGCTGCAAAGAACATGCCGTGATTGGCGGTGACTGTCCTAATACTGTAATGTCTATTTTTTTTTTTTCATCATATTTATTTCTTGAAATTATTTCAGAGAACCAAAGAGATTTGAGTGAAAATAATATAAAAAGCTAAAAATGAAAGTAAGGGTCCAAAAAACATCTGCCCGTATCAGATTTTGCATACATGAGAACGTGCACACCATTATTGATACCATAAATAAATAATTTATGCGTTGATTTTCGAATTCATGGAATATATACCATAGTTTTTTGTCTCTTATCCCAACCCGCCGCACATTAAAACTATATATTATAAACGAGAAAATTTCCAAACCAAGATTCATGATAATTATAGATTACGGTTGTGTGTTTGTAACAACCACTGACCGACCGCCCTGCGTCGTCCAAACACATATTTGAATGTCGGCCGCTTGCTGCGGCATCGGTAGTGCATCTATCGTCGACATGTCGGATGGGGTTAGAGATTCAAAGGGGGGGAGGGGGGAGGGGGGAGGGGGGATGTTCTTCCTTAAAACCTTATCCACTTTTTAACGTGAATGAGTGTTCAAGTGTTTGCTGCCTGCTGTGAAAATTCGCAAAGTGCCATTGTTTTGTATTCGAAGGAATTTAATTTAATTAACACGTCAAAACTTTATAATCCGTGAAAGAGAATGTTTGACTCGTGATTATAATAAATATGAGTTCATTACACTTAAAGTTCGTTTTTTTAATTTAATTATATATATAACAATGTATGGAACTATATTAAATTTAGATCGATAAATACTCGAATGTTTTTTTTTTTTTTTTTTTGTATGGAAATAGGAAAAGTCAAATTTGTTCATAATGAAAAGAAAAATATTTTCCCATATTTTGTTAAGGTATATAAATAATTTGTGATGATATATATACCAAAAAAGGAGAGATTTTGACTAATATTAATTTAGAAAATTGGAAAAAAATATATATAAAAATTCCAACTAAATTCCATATCTGGTGATAACATAGACCACATCAATCAATTTCAAAACATCTGAATATTCTTGTAATTAGTAATTAACTTGAAAATTAGTAGAGTTACAAACCAAACTAAGCCTCTAATTAATCAATAATAATAATAATAAAATGAATTAATTAAGAGCAAATTTTGTAATGATGAAGTTGGTAAATTAAGAAGAATAATAATAATGGGAAAACGTCGGCGTTTGGGGATTTTAAATGGTATAAGTTACCAACAGACTAAGTTTCCAAAGACAGACAAAGAGAGAAACAGAGGAGAGACAGAGCGTGCAAACACGACATAGCGGACCACGTTGCAACGAGGGGCCACGGTCGGTTGGTCTTCCATTTCCTTTACTTCTTTTTCTTCCTCTCTTCTCTCCTTCACTCATACCCAAACCAAAAGAAAAATCCATTCTTTCTTTCTCTCTTTCTCTCCAATGAGGAAGCTCTGTCCAAACTTCGACCGGGAAGACGGTCTCGACACTGTTCTTGAGGTTCCCATTCCGGAGGAGATGTTTTCTTGCCCCACCTACAAATCCCACGCCATCTCATGGCAAGCTATGAAGTCATGGGTTAAGTCCAGTTATTATAACAAACCCTCACATCTTACTTCAATTGCGTCTCTGTTTGGTGGTCGCAATGCCGAGATCCAGCTCCTCCTCGGCGTCGTCGGCGCTCCCTTAATCCCTCTCCCCATCGCTTTTCATCATCAATCCATTACTCGCAACATCAAAGACAACCCCATTGTAAGTACAAAAATCTCAACTTTATCACTTTTTTTGAAAACCCATTTGAAATCTCATTCACCCATTAATGATTTTGGGGTTAAACAGGAGGCGTCGATGGCGAAGTACATAGTGCAACAATATATAGCCGCAGTGGGAGGGGAGCATGCTTTAAACTCAATTGATAGTATGTACGCCATGGGGAAGGTGAAGATGGTGGCGTCGGAGTTCACTTCCGGTGAAGGGTGTTTCAACGGCAAACCGATGAAGGCGAAGAACGGAAAAGGCGGAATTAGCAGCGGAGAAATGGGTAGTTTTGTAATTTGGCAGAAACGGCCGGATCTTTGGTGCTTGGAAATGATGCTGTCCGGCTGTAAAATCAGCGCCGGCAGCGACGGTAAAGTGGCTTGGAGACAGACTCCATGGCATCACTCTCATGCTTCTCGTGGGCCTCCTCGCCCCCTACGTCGATTCCTGCAGGTAAATTTCATCCCTTTTTTTAATTTTTTTTTTTTTAATTGCAAATTAAAGTGTGAATCCGTACCTAAGATTTTGAAGCGGAATTTTCATTTCACCTAATTTCACACCGAATAATAGCGTATTTAGTGGAAAGCGCTTAAACGTGTCGGCTACACCACACCTTGAAAACTCAGTTCACAACCAATATGGAGGCCAAGTATTATTTTCTTTAATCTTCTCTTAAAAACAATTTATTATTTAATTAATTAATTAATTTACGGTTATTTTCATAAATAGTCATAACTCATACCAACCTATTTTTTATATTTCAAAAGTCCATTTTAAGTAAGATTATAAATTCTTTTAGAATTTTAAAGAATTAAAAAATTAAAAATACGAAAATTATGTATGGGCCGAATGGCCCAAATACGCGGAATGGTGTTTAGTGACGTAAGCAAGATTCGTTTTTGACAGGGGCTGGATCCAAAATCGACGGCGACTCTGTTCTCAAACTCAACCTGCATCGGCGAGAAAACGATGAACGGCGAAGATTGCTTCATTCTGAAACTGGAAGCGGAATCTTCAGTTCTCAGGGCAAGAAGTAGTAGCGGTGTCGAAATAATCCGGCATACGGTTTGGGGATATTTCAGCCAAAGAACCGGCCTCCTCGTGCATCTGGAAGATTCGCATCTCCTCCGGATCAAAACCGGCGGATCTCGAAACGACAACGTCTTTTGGGAAACGACAATGGAGTCGACAATTCAGGACTACAGAACGATCGACGGCGTGAACATTGCACACGCCGGAAAAACAACTGTCTCACTTTCTCGATTTGGTGATGGTGCCGAGGGGCATTCGAAAACGAAGATGGAAGAGATTTGGAAGATCGAAGAGGTTGATTTCAATATCAAGGGTTTGTCGATGGAATTCTTCTTGCCTCCCAGTGATTTGAAGAAGGAAGAAGAAGAAATTGGAGCAATTGCGAGTGACGAGAAGTTTCCGTTGGCGATGCGGCGGCGTTCGGCTGGTGCTGGTTCGAGGATTTATCCGTCGAGAGTGGCGGCCGTTGATGATGATGAATCGGAGGGGAGTAGCCGGAGTGATGAAGATCAAGATCAAGATGACGATTCGTGGTCAAGTGCTTAAAGATGAAACTCAATTTTTGAAATTTTGTACATAAATCCATGGTTTATATGCATATAAATAAGGACTTTTTACTAATTAGACGGGTTAATGCGTTTCAAATTATAAATTGTAAGGAAAGTAATATACATACGAACTCCATTAGATATGTTACAAGATTGTTCACAGTTCTTAAAACCATTGGAAAACGAAAATCACTCCATATTTACATTACACAACCAAAGGGAAGAAGGCTATTTGACATTATCAAAGCAGTGCGCAAAACAGAGCACGAAATATACACAAACAACACTATCCGGCGATATCGATGGCCTTGACCTCCGGCTTCCTCTCCTCCTGTTTAGGTACCGTCACAGTCAGCACTCCGTTTTCCATTTTGGCGTTAATTTCATCCATTTTCGCGTTCTCCGGCAGCCGGAATCGCCGCATGAACTTCCCCATGCTCCTCTCCACTCTGTGCCATTTCTCGTTCCTCTCCTCTTCTTCTTTGCTTCTCTCTCCACTGATCTGCAGAACTCTCCCTTCCTCAACCTCCACTTTCACTTCTTCCTTCTTCAGCCCCGGGAGATCCGCCTTGAATATGTGAGCCTCTGGTGTCTCTCTCCAGTCGATCCGAGTGTTTGCAATCGCCGTCGTTTCGCCTGCGCCGGAAGATGGAACCTTCGTCAGACTCCCCGGAAATTGCATCCCTTCTAATGGATCCCATATATCCAGGGAGAATGGATCGAACACGTTGGTCCGCCGACCGCTGAGAAAACTAGGAATTAACGACATGGCCTTGAATTCAAGAATGAAAGTAATACAAGCGGTGGGACAACGGAAGGGAAATTTATAGCGTGCGAGGGAAAAGTATCGCCGTTTGTTTGATCTGAGAGAACTCTACAAGTGTCGGATTAATTTGTTGATTAGTGGAATACGTGTCGGATTTGATGTTCGAGTTGTCAAGAGCTCTTACATACAGGGGGCGATTCAGAATCGACTAAATTCATTGCTATCTCTAAGTGTTGAGGATAAAATCAACTAAATTCTGCAGTGATTGGAATGTGGAGCCGCCTTCCTTGATACAGAAATCGGCCTTCTCCTTCAAATCCTTCGCCCTTGTTAAAATCCCACCATTTTCCCTCTCTGTCATTAACTTCCTAATCCCCTTCTCGATCTCCCCTCTCTCCAGTTTATCGCCCAACAGCAATCCAATTCCCCACACGTCGCTAACATATCTGGCATTGGCCATCTGATCCCCCAAGCAAGGATAACACAGCATCGGAACCCCTTCGCATATACTCTCAATCGTCGAATTCCAACCGTTGTGCGTCCAAAATCCCCCAATCGCGGGATGGGCTAGTACCTCCCTCTGCGGCGCCCATTTCACAATCAATCCCCGTTCACCCACCATCTCCACGAACCCGTCCGGCAGCGACTCGAGCCACTCGGACCCACTAACCATCCCCGGCCGGACCACCCACAAGAAGAAGCAGTAACTAGAGTTCGCCAGGCCCCACGCGATCTCAACGAACTCATGTGGGTCGATGGTGGCGAGGGTGCCGAAGCTGACGTACAGGACTGATTTGCGGGGCTTTGTGTTGAGCCAAGAGAGAGAGGAGTGAGGGGGTTGAGGAGGAAGGGAAGTTTGTGTGAGTGGAAGCTGTTTGTGAAAAGGTCCGAGTGGGAAAATTGGGTTAGGGGAGAAGAGTTGACGGCATCTGAGAAGGGGCTCGTGTTCGAGGTCATTGAAGGAGTTGAAGATGAGGGCTGAGGAGGCTTTGGTTTGAATCAAAATGGAAGATAAGAGTTGTTCAATAAGAAGCGGAGATTGGGCTTTCACCGCCGGCAGATCTTTCACTCTGAGGTGTGGGAAATCGGGTAATGGATCTTCCGAAGAACGCAAGAGGCCGTTTCGACGAAGATCAGGAAGACCAACCATTGCCAAAAATGCAGAGATATTCCCAGTCCTCAGAACCACTCTCCGAATCTGAAACTCATCAGCCACGCTCTGAGTGAAGTGCCAATGAGCATCCGTGATCAGGCACCCGATGTTGCTTGCCGCTACCAACTCCGCCACGCACTTCCGTAAGGGCTCAACACACCGACCGTCGTTCACCAAAGTTATGATCTCTACCACGCCTCTGCTGGTGACATCGCTGCCGGAGAGGCCGTGGGGAATGGAGCGGAATGTGAAGCTGGGGTAGTCTGAAGGGTGGGGAGAGTTGATATGCTGTATGTGTATGATTGTGATGGAGAAGCCCTTGGAATGGAGGATCTGGGCGAGGTGAAGCATGGGGTTCATGTGGCCTTCGTACGGCAGAGGAAACAGGATGAGCTGCATATTGGAGCCGCCGTTCATTTCTCACCCTTACTGCTTCTGCTTTGGTTTGGTATCACGTGTATTTGTAGTGTCCAATGGGCCAATTTCTTAAAGTTCCATAATTATATGTATATGATATTCTTTTAATTTTGTAAAAGAAAATAGAAAATTAAGAAAATAATTCGGTGACGGGGATAGAGACAGGAAAGCAAGACCTATGAACATGTCTAGTCAGCAGCATGTGTGGCACCGACACACCGGATTCAAAATTCAAAAATCTGACACACAATATATATATATATATATATATATATATAATAATAAAATGGGGGAAACAGCGTTTGACCAAGTCAATAGAAGCAAATCGGAGGTCTAAAAAATAAAACAGCACTACAAAAGAAAAAAATAAATAAATAAAAAGGGGCCCACATTTGTATTGTGTGGGACCCTTCCCACATTTCCGATGGAAAAAAATTAAAATTTATGAAATTCGGTCGTCATTTTAATGATGTGTGTTGTGGACGACAATTATTTAAACGACGATTTTGAATTAAATGTCCCGCCACTCAATTTGTCAATCAAACAACTAAAAACTGCCAACATTATTTCGATTTTAAATTTGAAATAAAGTTTAATAATAGAATCTATTATTGAAAAATTACACATTGATGCAATTAATGTAACAAAAACCAACATATGTCTCTTATTATTTATTAAACCATTTCCTTAATCGCTTCGACATTAATACAAGACAGAGTAGTGTATAAAGGGTTATACATGTTTTCCCCTCTCTCAAAACAAAACTTTTAATCTAAAATCACACTATAACCCACAGAATTACAGACTTATTGCTTCCTCCTACTACCAAAAATCCTTCCTTTTCAATCTTTCTTTATCCCTAAACCCTACAAAACAATTTCATCTTCTTTACTCTTTGTCTGCTTCGCCAACATCAGTATGTCCATTCCTGAGGTAGGTGAAGTTGCTCTTGATTTATGGCTACCTCTCCCCGGAAACTCCTTGGCAGTGGCAGAACCGGCTTGTTTCTCCGGGATGAAATGGAATCTGTAATTTGTAAGAACCCCATTAGAACGAGTTTGAATTTAAGCCATGTAGTGAAAATTAGGGGAATTTTTTGCTTACTGAAGCCTGGCGATAGGAAACCGTTTAGTGGGGCTTGAATGGGGCATCTCATCTCTGGAAATCGAACGGCTGGGCTTCCTGAATAGACAATGGAGTTAAAAACAAAAGAAACCCATGTGATTGTTAAGACGAAGGGAGGTTGTGAGATACCTTTTTTCTGAAAGGATTCTGAAGGGTTCACATATCTGCGAGGCAAGAAAACGCCGGTTCCGGAGGAAGCCCTTTTCACGCCAGATCTGCCGGGATGAATGCAACGCGTGGCGGCGGAGGCGTTGGGCGTTGGCTGCTGATGTCGGGGTGGCGAAAGCCATGGGGAATGGTAGAAATCGCCGCTGCCCCCACTGCACCGGCCCCTTACATCAACAAAAGTTCCCTCTCTGTTCTGAAACTCTGGCTTCCAGTGTGGCTGAGCCGACCAGCCGACCTTAGCTTGTCTTCCCCAAGAAGAGGCACTAAGAGCTTGCAACACCAGATCCCGCTTCACTTGCTGCGCCTGTAGAACAGGAGAGTTAAATATCTCAGAAATGTAAGACGACCCATAATGAAAAAAAGAGAACACAAGTGTTAAAACGCTGGGTTTAGAACATTGGTAACAATTTACCTGCGCCGCAAATGCCAAATTCCGGTCACAGTTACGATTCAAGAACAGCCCATAACCCATTTCATTTACAGATTCAACAGGAACAGAAGATCGAGCACCCACAAATCCCCTTGCAAAAGGGACATTAGAGTGAAACAGAGTTGTTCCGCGGCTCATCTTCAACCTAGTAGCCTCTATGGCAGCAGCAGCATGTACAAGGGCTCTAGCATCATTCACAGCCCCAGAAACCGCCAAGGGAGGCGATTGCACCTGAGAAGGAGTTTCAGAGCGTAACCATGTGTCTATTCCGCTCAAAGTCGACTGAGGAGAGCCAGTTTTGACATACTTCTTCTAAACCCCATGAAAAAAAAAGTGAAATCAGGAACAAATCGAAACACCCAAAAGATAGGTAGAAACGAAGATCTCATTAAAGGGTACCTCAAAATTGTTAGCTTTGGAGGAGGGAGATGTGGATTTGTCAGTTTCAGAGAGGGAGGTCCATGCAAACTGGTGAGCCAAGCCCTCAAAGAAATCATCGTCGTCGCTGCCGCTGCTATCGGTGGAGTCGGTGGAGCTAACAGCCGATTCCAAGGGGGAGTTGAGGTCAGAGAAGGAGGCAAAGGAGTCAGACTCGTAGGGGAACTCAGTGGGGAAGGTGAAAAGAGAGGGCTCAAGGGAAGTGGGCGCCATGGGAGAGGTGGGAATGGAGGGCAGAGGAAGTTGGGGAAAGGAAGAGGGTGGGAGAGGAGGATTAAATAAGGAGGGGAAGAGAGAGTGAGGCTACAAAGGAAGGGATGAAAGGAAGAGAGGGAATGTTTAGGAAGTAGAAACAACGCTTCAAATTTGGATTTGGGGGAACACTTGACAAATTCAAACTTCAAAACTGAGACACAAACAGAACAAGGTTTCCCTTATGTCCTAAATCTTTTTTTAACTGCGCGCTTTCCAAATTTACCATTTTCTATCCCTTTTAACCTCCTTTTTTTCAATTTCCCCATTAGTTATTTATTTATTTTTCAAAATAATTTTAAAAAAAGAAACTGCTGCATCTAATATTAGAATGAAAACAAAAACGTATTTTTATTTTCAAAGATGTGGGACCAGGGCAAGCGTAGAGTGAAGTGGCGCCTATAAAATCTGTGGGTGGCACACAAGATGGGTGCCACAAAGGGTAACCAAACACAATCCCCAGCCTTAATCGGTATGTACAATCTGAATCTCTGACGTGGCACCAATACACATTCACCACTTTAACTGCCACCCCTATTCTCCCCGTCCCCCTCTCTTTTAACGGATACGGCCTTCCTTTTTTCTTTTTATTGTATTTTTTATTTTTCTTGTTGGGGTGTGGATAAAGTAGCGGACCCCAAAAGGAGTATCCGCTGGATTTGATCAAATTCCCGCCAAATTTGGTTTCAAAATAAAATTTTGAATGTGGAGGGTGGGGACTTAACAGGTTTACCTGCCCAAAAGGACACGGGCTCCGGTAGTAGTAGGACATCGACAACGACCCCAGTAATAACCAATAATATAAATTATATATATACACACACACGACATTTTATTATATTAATAAAAATGTTAAGACTCAAAAATTATAAAAATAAAATCTCGGAGGAAAGGCTGTAATTTGAATTTTTGTATACTCATTTTAAAATTTACACAGTGCCACACATATCCCTATAAACTTCACCATTAATGGACACTTTAGTAGCTTCTTCTCTAAAAGATTTAAGTTTTTAATTTAACGAAAATATATACGTCAGAGTTTAATGGGGGGAAAAATAGTGGATCGCTGTGTATGGTTGTGGCTACAACAGAGATTAGAAAAAAAGATACAAAGACCGGTCAACATCAGGGATTTTATTAAAACAAACGACCACATGCTCTCGTTGACGCGTGATTGAAACGCGCGAAACCGGACAATCTATGGAGGGGGTGAGGAACTGGAGAGTGTAAGCCAGGGAAGGAAAGAGCGCGTGGGAGATGCATTAGTGGCCTGTGGTGGTGGGGCCAAGACTGGGATTGATTTTAAGTAAAAAAATAAATAGAAAATAGAAAAATAAAACTCCCGCCAAAAAGCAAAGCACAAAAATCGAATGCTGCCGTCGCTCTCGACAAAAATATAGAAACAAAAACCTACTAACTTATGATAATTTTTTATATATACTTAAAAAATAATACAGAATATATTAAATTGATTTATATCTATCTATATTGAGATATGTTATAGTATAAATAAATAAATCAATAAAATTTTAAAAAATTCACACACATGCTTAACTCTAATTTTTTATATAATTTAATTTTCATATAAAAATACTAAAATTTGTGGACACAAACAACTAAGTTCGTGCTAGGTGAGTCCCTTTGATTTTTTAGTGAAGATTGATTGAATCAATGGTCAACTTGTGCTTGGACGAAGACATTCCAAGAAACAACTTCCTATAGTATGGGAGGGCCCCTATCGATAAATCAAATCACTTGTAAGAAAGTAATTTCACCGCTATTTTGACTTCTACAGTTCAATGACTTGGACGCCTCAACGTGTCTAAGTTGAGCATCATCTAGAGAAAACTAAGAATAATAGGGTAGATATTCTCAAGAGAGGAAGTCTTGAATATTGAGCTGCGTAGATAAGGCCAATCAGCAGCCCCTTGAATGACTTTGTTCTGCCTCCTGAGATTCCAGAGAAGCTCAATCCTCGAGGAGCAACAAACCTATCTTCATTGAACCAGACAAGCCTCTAGTAGTAGTGTCCAATTCCCAGCTCCCATTGACATTGTTCTTGTCTGGGGAATCCTTTGTACTGACAATGTTCTTGTCTGCTGACTGCTGTGCTTTTGATCATACAAGATAAGGGGGTTTGTGTAAGGAATGTTGGAACGGAGGATTAAGGGCAGGACATTCTAGCATCACACGAACTTGCTTGTGAAGCTTAAATGAAACAAACACCAAGAGAATTGCAACAAATCCATCTTGTTATAATGCAAAAACTACAGCAATTAACTAACATTAACTATAAGCTCCAAACTTCTGTAGCATTCCAAAAGACTTGGAGTCATTCAAACCATGCTGCACAAGGTTCTGCACTGCCATCGGAAAGACATTCACCTGCTCAAATGGATGGCCTGTGCTCCACATCCTAATCCTATGGACGGGCATTCAATTTTCTGATCCCAAGTCATTGAATACAGTACTTGCATTGCAGAAAACCAGATCCTCAACCTAATTATAAGCTCATTGTAAAGCTTATTTAACCTATTGAAGAGACATGATAATTTGGCTGTGGGCGCCTCTTTAATTGGGCGGTTTGCCAATTAGGTATTGTTTAAGGTTTTTCTTTAAGGAACTCCTCGAGAAGATGTTTATATGCATCAATCTCTAAGTTAGCAAGAGTGGTCTAAGCCACACAATGAATGTGGTACTCAGCGGCCTTGAAACTCACGAGGTTTCGATGTCACCATACCAGACATTTACAGTAGTTACTTCAATTTCTTTCTATGAACTCTGCACGATGTTGTAATCCCTTCTTTCTCCTCAAATTACGCTAAAAAACCAACATAAATAACGTCGTAGCAACAAGCAGAGACAAGAAATGAACGTGGGAGACGCACAGAAACTTACATTAAACCATTCACCAAGAAATTAATGCTAAAGAAAGGCAAAAATCCTTAAACCCTCTGTTTGGAAGCCCTAGAATTGGAAGGATCTCAAAATCCCAATGGATTTGAAATTATTTCCGGTGTAGAGATGAAAATCAGAGAAGAGAATGAAATGAATTGGTATGTGTATACCTGTAGGAAGATCGGAGAGCAGAGAAGCAAATAGCGCTTTCGCTGTGGCTGCGAGCCGCGAGCTGCGACGGGATGGAGATTGGAAACATGAAATTTGTAATCTAAAATTTTAGAATTTACTCATCTTATGTAAACATTTTTGTTATAATTATAATATTAATCATAATTTAAAATTTTTGTTATAATTTAAACACTAATCACCCTAAAATTTATACCACTTGACATATTTTTTACTTAGGTTCGGTTGATTTTTTTTTTAAAATTGAAAATTTGGGACGGTTCTCCAGTTAGACATAGTTTTTTTCAAGTCAACTCGATCAATCCGAAAATAGAGTGTATAGTAGATAAGTATAATTTTTAAAATTAAAAAAAAAATTCACAAACCATCTTAGTCCAACCCATAATCAAAGTGGTGGGTTGGATTGGGCTGTGAGGGTTATTTTTGTCACCGGCCCTACCAACTTAAAATTTTATATTGATCTAAAAGATTTTTCCAACTCAACTCAATTCCTATACATTCCTAATAAGTCCACTCAAAGACCGGACCCAACCCAACCCTCATCTACCATCTAAGCCTATGGACTTGAGACTCAACTCGAACTCGTTTCATATCCAACATGGTTTTTATCAACCCACATGTCAGAGAATATGTAAAAACACCAGATTTTTGGCACTTTATTTAAGATTGTCTAGTGTGCAAATAGTTTCTAATTCTTTACAAAGTTTTCTCAAACTATGGCTACATAAGAATTGTTATAAATATAAAATTTATAACGTAACATAAATTTAATTATAGAGATACCGTAACATTGAGTACATACCTTAAAAAAAGAGAGAATTTTTGGGATGGGTTTTTTTTTTTTTTATATTTTAGAAACGCCATTCTAAGCTCAAAGCTGAAGGTATGGGGTAAAGCAAAATTGAAATGCAAATGGAGGGAAAAGGTAGCCACAAAAGTCAAGGATTTCCCATCTCAAACGGCTACAAATTTGTATCGGACATCCAAACCAGGCGTTAGTGTGGATCTACACCTCCTTTTTTTGGCTGGGAAATCGACATAAACTTATGCATAGACTTTATTTTTTTTTAGTCCAAAAAGCGCGAAACTCGAGATTAAACTTTCCCAAGTTGAATAATGTGAGATTCTACATCAGTTGGAGTAGAAAACGAAATATTCTTAATAGACGCGTTTTGAAACTTTGTGGGGAAGCCCAAACAGAAAAATATCACTGTGGGTTAGAAACAACGTTAGGGAAACGATCATTAATTTTTTAAACAAGGAACACCATTTCCATAAGATATTTTGGAAAAACCAAAAGTGAGACCACGAGAGAGGTTATGCTCAAAGTGAATAATATCATACTATCGTGGAGGTCCGTGATTCATAACATACTCTCCTTTCAAATTAAAAAGTATATGCTTCAACTTATTAGTCACCGAGAAGAAACTTTAGAATTGTAGTATGATGGGAGACTAGGCTTTCAAATGAAAGTCATAATTTTTCGAACCCTACAAATCTAAAACAATGAAGACGTCGGTACAACGGTATAACATAAAGTCACTGTACCGTTAGTTACATTTCAAAATAAAGCTAACTTTAGTTCTTTTTTACTTTTTGATGAAAGTAATATCTTGAACATCTTTAAAATTTGTTCACCTATTAAATAATCTGAAAAGAAATTCCATTATTAAACTTGTAAATTTAATTTAAATTATTTTAAAGTACAAACAGCATCAGAAGTTCTTCAAATTTGAAGTTTGGATCAGAGGGGGCAGGTGAAACCGGATTCAAAATTCGAAGGGGAGTTGACATCGACGCTAAGATTGCAGCAATTTCTTTTAAACCTTGGCCTGTTCTGTGCCACTCTGGCACTTACCTTTAAAATCAAATTTGGGGAAAGTGAGTGAGCTACAAATTTGAAATCAAAATCTTCTCTCCTCATCTTTCTGATACAAGTGAAGCAAGAAACAGTGAAAAAATGAAGTCTTTTTCAGACCCACTTCACCAATTCTCTTGATCATCTTCTTCCATCTCTATTTTCTTTGCCTTTTGAGCTTCAAAAATGGAAAAAGCTCGAAAATTTGGTTCTAATGGAGCTGGAACAGAGTCGTTCACAGAGTCCAGTGCTGTATCTGGGGAGAGCAGCTCAAGCAGGTCCAGCTCCGACAGTTCCGCCGACGACTTGAAGGCTGTGGAGTGTTCTTCACCGCCCCAACTCGGCTGGCCGATTCGCAAGGCTCAGCCTTCCAAAGCTTCCAACTCCAGAGAACAAAACCCCAATTCCAATAGTTCGAAGCTGAACAAAACGGTCCCTAAAGTTTCGGGTTAGTTTGATTCGATCATCTTTCTTGTGGACTCAGCGAAATCATTCCTTGGTATGTTTTGATGGGGTTTTTGTTTAAATTTTTGAACAGAGATGGAGATGATGAAGGAGAGGTTTGCAAAACTGTTGCTTGGAGAAGACATGTCAGGTTCTGGAAAAGGGGTTTCCACTGCTTTGGCCATCTCAAATTCCATTACCAATCTCTGTGGTAAGCTCTCTCTTGCTTTCATTTATGAAATTTTGTGTTCTTCCTGTTTACATGGGTATTTATTCTGTTGTTTGTGCAACTTGAAGCCACCATTTTTGGGCAACTTTGGAGACTTGAACCCTTGCCAACTCAGAAGAAATCAATGTGGAGAAGAGAAATGGAGTGGCTTCTCTGTGTCAGTGGCCACATAGTTGAATTAATCCCCTCTTTCCAAACATTCCCTGATGGAACCAAACTGGAGGTAATTTTTCTACTTGTTTGGTTGAAACGGTCCAAGCGCACCGCCCGTAGATATTGTACTCTTTAGGTTTCCCTCAAGATTTTAAAATGCGTTTATTAGTGAGAGATGTCCTCACTCTAATAAGGAAAGTTTTGTTATCCTCTCCAACCAACGTGGGATCTTATAATCCACCACCCTTGAGGGCTAGCGTCTTTGTTGGCACACTGTTCTGTGTCTGACTCTAATATCATTTGTAAGAGCCCAAGTTCACCGCGTGTAGATGTTGTCCTCTTTAAACTTTTCCTTTTGGGTTTTCCCTCAAGGTTTTAAAAGTCGTTTATTAGGGAGAGGTTTACACGTTCTCCTCGCCAACCGACGCGAGATCTCACATTGGTTCATTGGTATCATGAGTTTCTGTTGGCTTGGTGCGAATGATATTCACTGTTTCTTCTGTAGGTTATGACGTCCAGGCCAAGATCTGATATCTTCATCAACCTTCCAGCTCTCAGAAAACTGGACAATATGCTGCTTGTAAGATTGGCCTTGTTTTTGCTGCACATTATGCTATTCAATTCCCATTTAGGATAACCTTGGCATTGTTTATAGGAAATTCTAGAGAGTTTTACGGACACCGAGTTTTGGTATGTCGATCAAGGCATTGTATCTTCCGATGGCGATGGATCGTCTTCGTTTCGGAAGATAGTTCAGAGGCAGCAGGAGAAGTGGTGGCTTCCAGTGCCCCGAGTCCCGGTGGGCGGTCTTGGTGTAGATTCAAGGAAGCAATTGCATCATACTAGAGATTGTACTAGCCAAATATTGAAAGCTGTAACGGCCATTAACAACATTGCTTTGAATGACATGGAGGTTCCTGAATCTTACTTGGAGACTCTTCCTAAGGTTTGGATGCCATTGTGTAAAACAGCTTACTTTCAAGAATTGCATGATCCTAAAGCTTTTGTTTTCAGAATGGGAGAGCCTGTCTAGGAGATGTTATATATCGGTACATTACGTCGGAGCATTTTTCGTCTGAGTACTTGCTTGACTGCCTCGACTTATCCTCGGATCATGTCGCTCTTGACGTTGCCAACCGTGTGGAGGCTGCTATCTACGTTTGGCGACGTCGAGCTCATTCGAAACCCCAACTCAATCCAACTCGTTCTTCGGCAAGATCATCTTGGGAGATGGTGAAGGACCTAATGATTGATGGTGACAAAAGAGAGTTTTTAGCAGAAAGAGCTGAGGGGTTCTTGCATTCTTTGAAGCAGCGGTTTCCTACTCTAACACAAACTACTTTAGACACTAGCAAGATCCAATTCAACAAGGTAACAACAACATTCATTCTTCCACTTTCTCATTTATGATCCATTTCTAATCTCCAAGTTTTCAGGATGTTGGAAAGTCCATTCTTGAAAGCTACTCAAGGGTTCTAGAGAGTATAGCATACAACATCATTGCTCGAATCGACGATTTGCTTTACGTGGACGACTTAACTAAGCATTCGGGTAGGCTGACATCGGTCGCCACGGTTAACGTAGTCGGTCACAAGAAGGCTGCTTACTCGGTGCATTTCTCAAGCACTCCATACAAACTCACATCCACTACTCCAAGCTTTTCGCCAGCTCCAATGGTTAGTCCTGCCAAGACTGAGAGAGCGTCATTCCTCAACAACAATAATAGCAAGCCTCCTCGGCGTGGGTTCGGAGTAAAAAGAGCCTTGACGAACTATCTCGGTGTCGAGACGAAAGCGAAAACTTGCTCAAATTCAATTGAAGGGCCTGCTTCAATTCAGAAGATTGTTGTTAATGAAAGTTCAGAACAGAGAAAGAGCTCTTCTGCAGATCAAAATGTCATAAACTGCAGCAAATTACTCGCTGACACGACCAAATAGCCAACCAACAGATAAAACGTGGTTTTCTAGAATTGCTATCATTTGTTCTTCACCAATATAGAGAGCTCTGTTCTTCAGCTCACAAAAAATATAATATAACATTTGTTTTATATTATATTTTTATTATTTAATAGTTTTCTCTCGATTAGGAAAATAATCTTAAAATCTATAATATTAAATCTAATAAATTTTGTAGTAACAAAGGTCAATAAGTCGTTGTAGTATAGTGGTAAGTATTCCCGCCTGTCACGCGGGTGACCTGGGTTCGATCCCCGGCAACGGCGCGAGTTATTTTTTATTATTATCTCTTTCAAGGTTTCAATCCGACTCGTCGTTGAAGGGTGAGGTTAGTATTTTGTCCATTTTGAAGAACGTCATGTCGTTGGTATGAAGACCGATTATTTTAAATAGTGATATTCAAGTGTGAGCCACAGGAAGGGCCGGCTTCAGTGCCTTTCCCTCCGTTATACGGTTTTGTTTTCATTGATTGAGTAAAATCCCTGGTTTTGTTTTTCGCCATTTTCCTTAAAACTCGCTAATAAAATTTGCAAGAAATTTCAAAAAATTCCTAATCCAATTACCACTCTCCCTTCCCTATCTATCTATTCACCATTTTTTCTTTATGGTTAGTTCTTCATTCCATTTTTATTTTTTTGTTTTTCTTCTCTTTTATCGTCTTCAACCCTAACCATTTCTCCACAATCAAACCAATTCTCCAAGGCGTTATGCTCAGAAAATGCGATTGCTAATGCGTTTATTTCTTCTGAATCGTTTGTTGTTGGATCTGGCAGGTGTTAGCCTCGGAATTTGATTAGGAGTTTCATCAAATGGCTTACAAGGTGGATCACGAATACGATTATCTCTTCAAGATTGTGTTGATCGGTGATTCTGGCGTTGGAAAGTCCAATATTCTCTCCAGGTTTACGCGGAACGAGTTCTGTTTGGAATCCAAGTCAACAATCGGAGTTGAATTCGCTACGCGGACTTTGCAGGTTGGCTACGCTTCCGCCATTTTCTATTCCTTTTTTCCCACTCAAATCAAAGTCATATCCATGTTAGTATATTAACTGTGTTGTCCTCCTCATAGATCAATCAATTACTTCCTATCCTTCATCCTTACTTAATTAACAACTCGAGAAGTTTGACGAACTCGAATAAATCAAAGAACGCTGTCATAATTGTATTAACTAGCCTGGATTGAAGATTTTCTCCTCATTTACAAGTTCGAATCTGAACGATGGATGTTAACGCACATTTTTGTTGCCTGGATTTAAACCTAGAGAGTTTAAATTTGAATACAGAAATCAGGTGTAGGGTGGACATGAACAATGGAGGAAGTCGAATGATTTGTTTTCATATTTTTTGAAATTGAAAAGAAATGGAGTCTGTATTCAATTAGATGATTGTTTAGAATTGGTTTGAAACAGGTAGAGGGGAAGACAGTGAAGGCCCAAATATGGGACACAGCAGGGCAAGAGAGATACCGAGCCATTACGAGTGCTTATTACAGAGGAGCAGTGGGTGCACTTTTGGTATATGATATTACCAAGAGACAAACCTTTGACAATGTCCAAAGATGGCTACGCGAACTGAGAGACCATGCTGATTCCAACATCGTGATCATGATGGCCGGAAACAAGGCCGATCTGAACCATCTCCGGGCAGTTTCGGCCGAAGATGCTCAGGTTTTAGCAGAGAAAGAAGGGCTGTCATTTCTCGAGACCTCAGCCTTGGAGGCCTTGAACGTCGAGAAGGCTTTCCAGACCATTTTGCTCGACATTTACCACATCATTAGCAAAAAAGCTTTGGCCGCTCAGGAGGCCGCTTCCACCCCCGGCCTCCCTCACGGCACCACCATCAACGTCGCTAATATCTCAGGCAACTACAACAAGAGAAGTTGTTGCTCTAATTGATCTTGTGACGACCATTTTGGGGAAAAAAAAAAAAAAAAAATCAGTAAAAGAGTTTTTGTTGTATCAGGCAAGATGAATAGAGAGGTACCCTTTTCTTTTATAGATGGAAAAGTAACTCAGACTGCTGCTCTTCAGTTTCTATCTGAACTTCTTCTGTTTGTTTCTGTGGAAAATGAGAGATTTTTGATCCAGGTTGCAGCTTCTTCTATTATTATTATTATTATTATTATTATTATTATTATTATCATCATCATCATCATCATTCTTTTTAATTCTTTTTGTCTTTATTTTTAAAAAAATATTTTTCATTATATATTCTCAATTAATTTTTTTTTTAACTTGTAAGTCATGTTCAAAGGGTTGACACTTAGACAAGAAACCGTATAAAAATGAAAATGAAAATAAAAATAATTTCTGTAATAAAATTTAATAAAAATAGTTTAAATTAGAAGAGACCGCTAATAGACGGCAGCTGTGTCCTGTGCCGCTCCACCACCACATCGGAGGTAGATATTATTTTAATAATAATAACATTGGACAAAAATAAAATATATTATTTTAATCTCTCGCTTTCCGAGAAAATACTTTTATTTATTTATTCATTTATTTGTTTGTTTGAGGAAATTATAGAAAGATAGAAATCGCAAAGAGGCGACCAAGAAAGAAAATACAAAGAAGGAAAAATTAGAAAGGCGTTTCAAGTTCTTGCTGGTTTTGGGGTTCTTCGATTGCTAGGGTTTTTCTGCACTTTGTTTTTTTTCTTTTCTTTTATTTAAGGAAGAGGATCCGAGAATCTTAAACCCTAATGGCCTCGCAAGGACAGGGAAGTATTGACTCCGCTGTACTGGACGACATAATTAGACGGCTCACCGAAGTCCGATCGTCTCGTCCGGGCAAGCAAGTTCAGCTGTCTGAGAATGAGATCAAACAACTTTGTGTTGCTTCCAGAGAGATTTTTATCCAGCAGCCCAATTTGCTCGAGCTTGAAGCCCCTATCAAAATTTGCGGTGAGCTTTTTTGTTGCTTAGCTACAAAAAATTCCTCTCTTCTTCTTCCTTCGTTTAACTGATAATCTTAATAGGTACAAAAATTGTATCTTTGTGATGTTTTAGCTGTTCTTATTTCCTTGGGTAAAATTTCTGTTCTTCGTTGTCGTCGTACATATTATTGTTTTTAGAGCTGGGGAGCTTGCTATTTGTTTGTTAACTCTGTTTCGAAGCTTGTGCCGGTTTTAGTTTTTAGATATATTTGAAATGAAAACTTCTCTCTCAATCCCAGTTTTAGAAGGAGAACATGAAATTTGTGTTTATTATTTTCTGATGGAACTTTGTGGAATGGCTTAACTTACCAAATTTAGGACAGGCCGTTGGAAAATATATATATTATGCTTTCTTTCTTAGTCTTCGCGTTCTCCTTATCAAATCTTCTTTGATTTTCTTTGTTCTTGTTGTAATGTTCTTTCAATTAGCCTGAAGAATTCTTGCCACTTCCACTATTGGGGCTGCAGTCAGACCTTGTGTCTTCTATGTAACAATCTACTCCATGATGGTTTTAACTGCTGAAAAATATACTAGAACTGGTGTTTTGAAATGGCAAACTACCAGTCCCTTTAAAACCTAAATTCAATTGCAATTACAGTGTTTACTTGCTTGTAATTCCTGTACCGTCTAATCTGTAAGAGAGTATTCGAAGTATTTAACAGAAGATGGTGTTTGATATGATTTCAATACAAGTTCACTATCGAGCTCCTTGAGCTATGAGTATATATATTAGCTTCGTCTTTCTTGATGTTCTTATCACGTTGTTATGGTGTTAGGTCTTCTAATCTTGTGTACTGTTCCAATTTTCAGGTGACATTCATGGGCAGTACAGTGATTTACTAAGGCTTTTTGAGTATGGAGGTTTTCCTCCTAGTGCCAATTATCTGTTTTTAGGAGACTATGTGGACCGTGGCAAGCAAAGCTTAGAAACAATATGTCTCTTGCTTGCCTATAAGATCAAATTCCCTGAGAACTTTTTCCTTTTAAGAGGAAATCATGAATGTGCTTCAATTAATAGGATATATGGGTTTTATGATGAATGTAAGCGACGGTTTAATGTGAGACTCTGGAAGGCGTTTACTGATTGTTTTAACTGTCTTCCCGTGGCTGCTCTTATTGATGACAAAATTTTGTGCATGCATGGTGGTCTCTCCCCCGATCTTACAAATTTGGATCAAATAAGAAGCTTAGGCAGGCCAACACCTATCCCAGACACTGGTTTGTTATGTGATTTGCTTTGGTCAGATCCTTGTAGAGATGTCAAAGGATGGGGGATGAATGATAGAGGAGTCTCTTACACCTTTGGTCCTGATAAGGTGGAAGAATTTTTATCCAAGCACGATCTGGATCTCGTATGTCGTGCTCATCAGGTGGTTGCTGCTTCTTCTTCCCCTCCCCTTTTTGTTGTCATAGTTTGTTCTTGTGACTCATTGCTAATTGGTTCTCATTCTGGTGCAATTTTTTTATTTAGGTTGTGGAGGATGGTTATGAATTTTTTGCCGACAGGCAACTTGTCACAATATTCTCAGCCCCCAACTATTGCGGTGAATTTGATAATGCTGGTGCAATGATGAGTGTCGATGAAAACTTGATGTGCTCTTTCCAGATTCTAAAGCCTGCAGAGAAAAAAGCTAATAAGTTCACGATGACTACAAAAATGTGATGGTTGTAGGTTAATTATTATTAGTCGTCAACCAAGGTCAGCTGATATATTTCACTTTCTCCTCATAAATGCATTGTTGTGTGGTTTTTCCAAATTGGTTTATAACGTTCGATCTCAGCGGTTTCCCACTTCTATTAAAATAACTTTTCTAATTTCTGTTTAATGATCTCATGAATTCCAACAAAATATTGTAATGTACACTGCTTTTGTCTGGTAAGCAAAGTGAATTTTGGATTAAACTGGTATGTTGCAACTAGAAATGATTTTTTTCCAGTAATGTTTATTACAGAAATGTGGAAAAGCCTGTTAAATTCTAGCCTCCTGTTTGCTTCACCTGCAACTATCAATTCCCTTGAGCACTGTCCTCCATTTTCTGCCCACCATTTTTTTTGCTCTGAATAGAGGAGTGTCTGTTTTACATAGTGTGGGTGAGAGAGAGAGAGAGAGAGGGAGAATTTTGAACTTTCTTTATCGGTCATGGGAAGTGAGAATTTCTGTCATGCTACTTCCCTTCAGTATTTCTATGACGGATTACTAGTTTAAGAGGTTGATGAAACTTGTTTGTGCCTTGAAGATGAGTGAGTTTGGCCTTGCTGATTATGTATTCGTCCGCATTTTTTGGATTTGGTAAATGGAAACATGAATTGCTCATGATGTGTTAGCTGTTCCTCTGCAATCTGAATTTGATTTAAAGATTAATTGATGCAGGCATTTGACTCATTTTCTCTGGATAAAGTAATTGTAGAAGATTGCAAAGCTTCAACACACTATTGTATCTGTGAAGTGAAGAAGAATGGTGCTGCGTTTTCTTCTTTCTCTTTTTTCTTTTTTTTTATTTTGATGGTGAAGGGGAGTCCGGGGGGAGGTATTCAAAATGGAAAATGAGGAAGAATACTGCACAAAAATGAGTCGATGGGCCAAAAGACAGGCAGAAACTTCTATATTTTCACTGTTGTACTTAATTTGCAGCACGTTTGTAGTGTATAATCGGTTTGACAACACATACATCGACTTCTTCCCACTTTGGGCAACAGATTGGTTCAATCATCTCCTCAAGATTTCAACTTCGCCCAGTTTCCTACTGGAATCAGCGTTGTTCATGAATTTTCTCCATGTCTCTTCCCTTTTTTCTGGAATTATATGGTTCCAAATTTATGATATTGATATATGGGTCTGTCTTTTTGGGTTTTCTGGTAACACCCAACTTGATTTCTATTCAATTATTGGCCTCTCTTTCTGCTGTCTGCTTGGCTTTTGATGATCCACTCAGTATGCTGAGATTGATGAAGAAGATGAAACGTGGATCTATATACTTTTGATCATTGGTCGATGCTAAGAACATATATCAAAAAGTTATGGCTTTAGTTCAAAGTGCGAGCTATTCGATAAAGAACGGCTAGTTCTACCTCAGAATAAATATTGAATATATTCGCCTGAGATTTTATTCCCATTAAATTAGGTTTTTTTTTTTTTTTTTTAATAAAAAAGAGGGGAATTGGGCCCGGCCCAACCAAAACAGTGCGAGGAAATCAAATCTTTTTAATAAAAAAGAGGGGAATTGGGCCCGGCCCAACCAAAACAGTGCGAGGAAATCAAATCTAGTCGTCGGTCGAGTTTGGTGAAACAAGAAACGACAAAAGGGAAAGGCAGAACACGTTTTTTTTAATTTTTTATTAAATTTATAATTTAACGTTCTTGTCCTGTCTGTCCTGACTTTTTCTCCCATTTTAAGGATATTATATCGTAAAATTATTTTTGGATGAAACAATTAGATTTAAATCACTTAATTACAATATGTATATAGTTTTTCCATATAATTGTTTATATATTAAAAAAATAAACATTATCTATAAGCATGCATTATATTTTCTTTTATCTTCTTACATATATTTTGTTCTTCTCCGTACGCATTTTAAAATGGTTTTTAACCATCACCACTTCCATTTTTTCTAAACCCTATTTCACGTTCAGCCACCCCCTTCCTCCCATTATCAGCCCCGTA